>NC_051124.1:2865065-3078829 GCF_014839805.1 Manduca sexta
CTCCGTCCTTAGATAAAAAACATCTATGAATAAGAGGGTATATGTTTTATGACTAGAAAATAAATTAGAGCTCTATTCAGATCACTTACGACTAGTTTAGATCCCAGACGAGATAGATGTCGTTACTGACGCCTTCAATACAAATTGTTAGCGCTAAGTATTATTTTGATTACATCCGAGGCTATTCGCGACCGCTTTGAATTACTTTATAGCATAGTAAATATACTTAAAAAACCATATGTAAAACGGCCTTTGGGTATAAAAGTTTGAAATAAGAACGCCGAAGCTGTACTTCATGTTTGAATTATCATAAAAATATCTACCTCTTATAATAGGACAATATTTGACGTACATATAAAAATATATAATATATTTTTTTATATTAAATAATGGGTATTTTATAAGCTATGTAAAGGATATACTTTATTATTTACTGGCTGTATACGGCATAAACCTTTGACTATTAAAAAAAAACATTTTTACCGCCTGTCGATTTAAAGTACAGCCACACGTACCGATGCGAAACTAATGAACGTTACATTAAAAACCGTTAAAAGGATTATTTGCTATTGTGTAGAGTTTTGTACGATCCTGCAATAATACGGTTGTTAACATGTGATTAGTGGTTAAAAGACTACCACCTGCTATGGAATAGTGGGTTGGCTAACGGTGATAGACAGTTATCACTTGTTATAAGCTTTTTCATTAAGGGGTGTATAAATAATACCATCACACCTTTAAGTAAAATCTCAAGTAGATATATATAGCCTTACTTATAAATTCTTATGTTTTAATTGATTGCTTTGCCACCGATTACCTTAAAATATCTTAAAATTACTTATAAACTTGTTTTAGCGTTATGAGGTAGTTAAGCATTGCTTAAATAGTTGTTAAAATTAAACATCGGTGATTAAAGGTTTAAGAGCATAGTTAAGATGTAACTAAGCATAGCTTTGCGAACTTTCAATAAGACTGTTAATGTATAGAACTATTCGATAAATCAAGTTATTCTGTCGTTTCGTAGGATGATTTCTTCGATACAGGCTTGTCTACTGTTTAGTGAAGAAATTGAAGGATATTTTTCACAGATACATTGTGATCAACAAAAACATTTTTATACTGTTTTAAGGTTTAATTTACTTTGTATTTCATATTTTATGCGTTTAGCTGTAATAATAAATTTTTCATTATTTATTTTTCATTTTTAATTTTAAAATTTTTCTTTTTTCATTGTGCATTCTTCATTTTTTATTTAAGAGCACGTTCTCAGCTGAGTCCGCGCTGTTGCATAAACAAAACTCCGCAGTCAAAAACCATCATCCATTGTGACTCAAATATCATTTGATATTGATGTTAATATAGGTTTATTAAATAGCGACTATCTTAAGATGCCGACCTTAATTTGAGTGTCTCATCTGATATCGCACTCCGGAGTGAACTTTAGTTGCATCTATTAATATCTAAGTCATTAATGGACTGGCACGGTGGCGTAGTTTTAAAGCGTACGTGGTATGAATAAGACGATCGTGGTGAGGTCCTGGTTTCGAATCTAGGGTTGGGCAAAAATAATTGTGACTGGATTTATCCAACTTAAAAAAATCTCATTGGCAGCTCGGAGTCAGAAGGTTGGCGGCGACATATTCCTGTGCCTCAGAAAGCTCGTAAAGCCGTTGGTTTTGCGCCTGATCTCTCTTCGGTCATGTCGGATTGTCATCTCTCCGGACTATCAGAGTGAAAGAACAGAGAGTGCACCTGTATATTGCGCACATGTGCATTATACACTCCTGCGTACCTGGTTGGTGCATACGTTCACATATTACACTTATCGTCGTAGAAATAAGATTCAAATTCACATGGCAAAATACCGCACACCTACAATTCACACTCAGCACAGCACTCAAATACTTAAACACTTATATCGGTTCATTGTTTCAAATGTAACTTGAGTGTCAATGGACACGGTGTGACGTCACAGGTTTCGGTAAATCAACAAATGTGCCAGTCGAGACGCCTGCTCCGATCCTTATTGAAAGAGGAATTAACGGGTTTGGTACTTGATAGTATAAAAAAGTTTACTAGGTACTTATAATATTATGAATACGAGTTTTTGAAAAAGTTTGTATGGTAGAACTAATGCAGACGCAGTTAAATCTTTTGGATGACATTTCGTAAACAGGTACAGAATGAGTCCTGGACTAAGATATTTTTTCTCGTGTATGAGTATACACAGCATTCCGACAAGACTTTCACGCCGGAAAATTCTAAAAAGGAGGGAAATGTGAGTCGATGATAAGGGCGTATTATACTTATTATATTATTATTATATATAACGCAAAATATAGGTATAAAATGTTCCATAAAACATTTAATAATGGGAGCTTAAACAATGATACTGAATTATTACATAGCGTAATCTATTTAATACCTGCAAATTACTTGTTTGCAGGAAATTGAATTAGTAATCTACATTTTATTATACAGATATTATCAATTTATCTTTTTAATTGATCAGTACTAAGCAATCATCCTTAAAGGGTAGGGTTTAAATATTAATTAATTATATTATCTACATCGTTTCGATTCCTGGCACCGTCTCTTATTCGGATTTTCTGCACCACCTTAGGTGGACGAGCACTGGCGGTAACTAATGCGAGGCTCTGCAAGCAGATCTTTGCGAGGCTAGTTTATTTTGTCCCTCTTGCAAGCGCGAGGCCTTGGAAGGCTGCAGCGTTCGTCACTACGGTAATGTTGATTAGTAGAGAATGCCTATGGCATTATGTACTCCATGTATGAAGTGTCAAAATAAAATAATATTGCGTGTTGCTTGCGGCTTCGCGCGTGTGAACGACCATTCCTGATATTAAAGTCCCACCACGTACTCTTCAGGATAAAAACTTACAAAGTAACTTATAACATCCTAGCGCAACTAAATTGCTGTAGTGATTAATAGTGTAATCAGTACTGTGACGCTAGCGATCTATTTTAATAATACTAGCCGTAATATCAGCCCTGAAAATTGTCCACCACCAGCGCGGGACCCCTCTATGCTACTGAGAGTGTTTTGTTCACTGTTGAGGGTTACTGGTAGATATCAGCTGGTGTAAAACCGTTATGGTTAATAATTACCGTCCACTTAAATGGTGAATGAAAACATCTGGTACCTATATATATCTGGGAATTTTTCATTACATTTTATGTGACGTCAGCTAATTCGCACTGGGCGAACGTGGTGGATTAAGGCCTAAAACCCTCTCATTACTGACTTATTTAAATAATCAGATAAAAAAGTCAAACATATTCATTACTATACATTGAATAATTATCACAAACTTTCTTGGCCTTGATATTGTATATTATACAGCCAATTGACGCAAATATAGACAAACATCTTTAGCGATAGTAATAATACACGTGCCTTAAAAATTATAATGCATTTACACGATAAATATATCATATTGATAAATATTCATGCTACTCGGATGTTGTCATTTGAATCATATACCACTAAAGTTACATTAGTATAACCAAAACGTTTGGCAAGTTTGGTAACAGCATGGCAGTTCGTTAAACTTATTTCCGTAATGTGATATTATAGGGTCCAAACCTATTAAAAGCATCATATCCCATGTAGTTACAGCCGGCCACATGAGTAGCTGAATTCTAAACTTCAAATCCCCTATACACGTTAAGTTTCAGTGAAAGATTTTTTCTTTATCTGGAGTGAAATGAATCATTTATATTAAATTATTTAAAGAAAACATCATGACCGCATGAACAAAAAAATGTATAGGCGATTGAAGCATTGAATTCGTTCATCTGTTTCTCTAATTGAATAGAGTACAAACGTACAATATTTAATTGAAATAGCTAGAAGCAGTGGCCAAAGACCCGATTCCTGCTGGCTTCTCTTTACTAATTTATGTAAAAACTAACTATCAGAACGATTTGCAGACTGCATTTATGTATCTTAGTACCTATGTGTATGTTGTGTCGTGTTCTCTTGCAACATATTTCACCTTTCGCCACTGGCTGGAAGTATTAAGGCAGGTCTCACTATTTTGATGCAAGCGTATTGCGTATAGAGTTCCTATGAAACGATTCCTACCGCTTGCTATTATCTAAATTATTGCTCCACTCACGATATTACCTCATTGTGTAGTTGTCCGAGGTAAAATAATGTATGTATGCATAATTTTACCCCGGAGAACTTACTCGTATAGATGTTAATCGTGAATATGATCCATCTGTGTGCACAATTTCAATTAAATCCGTTGAGCGGCTATTTTGAGTTTACTGCTAGCAAAGCTAATCATATATTTTCTTAAACTTTGCATTTGAAAGAAAGAAATATATATTTATACTAGCTTCCGCCCGCAGCTTCGCCCGCGTGGATTTCGGGTTTCAAAAATGGAGAAGGTGCTCAATTTGTCGGGATGTTTTTTTAATTTATGGTGGTATGCAGGTGGTCCGATTGTCCGGTCAGGGTCTGATGATGGGATCCTGGTGAAATCGAAGGAACTTTTAACCATTAAGGTTGCACACGAAATGACGGAAACTTAAAAAATGGAGTAACTTCTCCCGTTTTCCCAACATTTTCCATCACTGCTATGCTCCTATTAATTGTAGCGTGATGAAAAGTATACTATAACCAGCTCAGGAGTATGAAAAATAATTGTACCAAGTTAAGTTAAAATCCGTCGAGTAGTTTTTGTTTCTATAACGGTTATACAGACAGACAGACAAAAATTTTTCTTATTGCATTTTTGGCATCAGTATCGATCCCTAATCACCCCCAGTTATTTTGGAAATATATTTCATGTACAGAATTGACCTCTCTACAGATTTATTATAAGTATAGATATGCAAAAGTAGCTCAAAAATTGTCCATAACGAAAACATGCATTTTAAAGTAAAACAAAAGAAATAATATCGTGAAGCCAACCAAATAACTAATGATATATTAAATTTTGTGACTGTTCAATTTAGTCGGGTCCGCGATATCACTTTTGTTGAGTTTCAGAACGCGACATTACATTATTATATTCTGTGCTCCAACGCACACTGCTTTGATGTTAGGAACACACCTACATTGCTTAGACAACAGTGAACTTTATACAACATAGCAATAAAGCTCAAATTGACTCTACGTATTAGTTAGAAAACGTTTGTATGGGAAATAGAAAAATGCTGTTTTGAGGATTTTCCCGGCAATTATTCGAATTTTTCTCACCTTTTAAACCTTCCCTAGACCTCCACGAATAATTCAAGACCAAGATAAGATAAATCCGTTCAGCCGTTCTCGAGTTTTAGCGAGACTAACGAACAGCAATTCATTTTTATATATATAGATGATTAGTAAAGTTAAAAGTGTCTTTCATTTTAAAAATATAACTTTTGCCACCACAAGATTGGCATTACCTGGGAATCTAACGTAGGTCTTTAGTTTTTATATGCTGAGTACATTTGCACCAAGGAGGCGAGTGTAATCAGTGATCATATTGATTATAATTATAGAACATTATCGCTACAATCATTTACTTTTAAGCAGTCATTAGTGTATTACGCAAATGTCATTAAAATTTCAGCCCCATAAAGAGATAAGAGGCAAGCCAACTGTATTGTTCAATGATGTTCAGAATTGCAAACTTATGGTTATTAGTCTGCTAAAATATAAAGTATCAAAACACATCGTTCGCTGTACACACGTGGGCTGCGTGCAGGGTCGCCACTTGCGCCTTGAGTAAACATACATTTTGTGTCAGAATGCAACGGGATTAGATTACAAAAAATCCGTCCATATCGAATCGCAATAAGTGACGTGTTATCGGCTTGCGTGCGATTGCGTGATTTATATTGCAAGCTGTAACCAATAATGGACATTCGTGGGCAGAATTAAATTGGGAGTAGGGTGTGTGATGTAATTTTGATATATGGAGTTGTTTGTTTTTTATGTCACGATATTGTGATAGGTACTAATATTAAAATCGTTTTGTGAAAATAAACTCATATACCTACCTACCTATGTATCAGTTTTATTCATCCACCAATATCTATTGTGGTAGGTTATTTTGGAAACTTTCCGTACATAGTAGTGTCAGATCTCAAATGGAACAATCTGTTATGACTAGAGGCCGGATTAAGTATATGCATTTGAATGCATGTTAGGTATGCGTATCGGTTTTTTTGTTCTCGAATATTGTATGCTAGCTGTAAATAAAAAAACATAAAAACTAGTTATTTTTTATTGATTATGTTGCGTATTATAACTTTTACATGCATTTTTAAGCATTTGTACATATATTCATGCATATTTAGGGCTTTTTAATTTGCATATACACTGATATCTAATGACATATCTACTTACCATTGAATATGTGGAGACAGGTTAATTCATCCAAATATTATAAAGTGGCACCCCTAATTTTAAACAGCGCATCTCACAAGATTCCACTGTTGTCTTTAAATCGGTTAAAGCGCCGCTACCTGCGCAGGCGCCGGTTGTCCTTGCATCGTTTTCGCTGACTAACAGAAACTGCGGTCAAACCGTTTCGCATCTGGTTGATCAATAGAAATAAAAGAAAGCAGAGTGATCGGGCTTAGTCATCGGCTCGCTCTGGGCGAGTTATTTTTTAACGAGCTTGGAAGATTTACTCACCGCTTGCTTTGTAAATTAACTGGTTTCCTAGCGATCTTAGCCCAGTAGCTCTCTGCTTTTTTTTATTGCCTGGGCAAGCAAGCAAGTGGTATGTCTGATGGTATTTTTTGCTTCCCATGGATACCAAAGCCAGGGTCGCTGATTGTCGCAACCTGGTTCTTCATACTTTAAAATGGGCACTGGTAAGTGGCAAACAATGTTATTCTTTCGTAAAACTGTCTTGACTGCCTCAGTGGCGTGTTGTGTGCATGGTACTGTGTTCTGAGGTAATGGGTTGGAATCAAGTAATTTTGAATCGGTTCGGGCAAAGTAATATTGCTCAATATCAGCTCGGAGTCATTTAGGCCCGATTTGCCGATAGGTCCGACCGCGCGCCCTCTATCATCATGGGACACACACGTACCGAAAAGTGGACGCCCTGGCTGTACCTCTGCCTACCCCTTGGTGAATGGCGTGGTATGTGTGAACCTTTTAAATATATTTGGATATTAGGAGTAAACGAAGGAAGCTATAAACGATTTTGGATGAAATTCTTTTCAAAGTCAGCACGTGTCCTGGTAAAATAACTTTTATTCCAGAAAACTATAAAGACTTGGAGTTTATCATATGATCCAGAAATATACCTCTAACAGAACTCAAAAACCAGATCACGGGATGCACCAATTTGATCCCCAAACATTAAGATTAAGAAAGGAAATGATCAATTAGGCACTAGAGCTTCCGCCATAAACTTGGTCGTTGTTAACCACATACGCCAACAAACGAACAATGGGCTCATTCAAAGGAGCGCATGCGCAAATGTGCGCCAGTGGGTCATTGAGCCTTGTGAGGTAGACGGGAATATAAAAAACCCAAGTCTATTTTACATTTTGTATAAAATTTTAGGAAAGTTCAACTATTGCAGCAACTAGCATCTATATTATTATGATATAGATGTTTTTCTCTTTGTATCTAAAGAAAGGAGTCCAACAATTCTTTCAATGATTTAATTATAGAAAGATAATTTATTTTTGCGTACCACAGACCTATATTTTGAATTGACAATAGGGTAGTTGACAACTTTTTTTAAATACATTTGTCAAAAATGATTTTTATTTAAAATCTATCGGAAAAAGATTTTTTTAAGTCCACGCAATTATAAATACGTTGTAAAGCTTTGAAATTGGGTGGAAAGGGAGGCTGTCAAGTTAAAATAATATTGAAATGTGACGTGACCTAGTGCCACCGGCTATAACGCTGCGTGAGTGAGAAAAGGACAGCGCGTTATCTCCACCACACCCCCAATTTGCTCACAATAATATTTCAAATATGAATAACTGCTAAATTTTTCAACCAATTTTGGTTCTGATTTCGCAGAAGAATTTGTTTTTCAAATTATTTTATGATACATATAAAATAATAAACTAAATCTAACATCGGAAATTACCCTATTATTTTGGGTACAACCACGAGTGATCCGTAAAAAAAATCTGTGTGAATCTAGTATGTAAACAGCTATATAAATCTGTATATTTTCAACCTCTAATGAAAATGTCATTGGTGTTACCGGAGATCAAACAATGTGGCACGTGTCTTTCCGAGTTTACAACTGTATGATAGACAATTCGCGATGTGGCAATTTATTTATAATCAAGTCTTCTGTGTTTTATAAGTTTATACATTGTGGAATACAACTTTCGACTTTAAGGAGATGGGCGTTAATATCTGCGACACAGTTACCCAACTAATGCAGATATTATCGAACATTGTGTTAAAAAAAAACCTGTATTATTATTCCAATTGATTTATTATTATTATTATTTATAATCAATTATTTATTCATTAAAATCGACAGCCCTTTCTAGTAGAGTGATACAATCTGTTATATGTAAGGACAATAAAGGAGTTATATGTTTACACAATTAAAAATTAGGCAGTCAAAAATTAACTAGTATTTTTATATTACCGAATGTATGTATGCGTATGTGTCTGTATATTATGATGTTTTTACGGAAGGACTTACAAGGTGGGTCTCTTGTGCGAGTGAAGAGATAAATATTACAAAGTACGTGCTACTCTGTAATATTTATTTGCGGTATATGAGAAATGGGTTAGTTATAGTTTTTGAGGCAGCGGGAACATCTCCCCAAAGATATTTTTATACTATTTTCATTTTCAATGAACTCAAGATAATATTTCCATTGAAGTTTAATAACAGGAAACATATTACAATACTAATTTGCTTTATATATGACATCTAATAACATTACAGTTGTGTAAACGCTGTTTTGAAAAAATATCCTTAAGGTCAAAGTCAGAAGAATACTTTAATTTAAAATCGTCGCTGCTCACATTACAGTGCCATTAACATAACTAGGAAAGAAAGAGGGCAAATTAAAGTTCGCCGCCCGTTCATTTGTGTACACGGTGGGTAATGAGTTTAATTGGCAACACTAATAGTCGACGAGCTGTTACGTAAGTGTGATTTGTAAAGCTATTAAAGGTTTCTCACCTCAGTTGTTTAGTGGGGACTATCGGTTGTTGTTTCGATACTCAAAAAAGAAATGTATCTCTCTAGAACAATAAATTGTATAATTGTAAAATGTAGGTAGATTATAACTTTGACGGACGACCAACACCTCAGTCCGCCCCGTGACCACGAAGGCTGCAGTCTTCGAAACGTCAGGAGAAAATAATAATATAAATTACCGTGAAAAATCCGTAAATAGTTTTATTACAATGTCTAACATTCGCATAAGGAATCATTACGTATATTTATGACAAATTATATGCGTTGCTCAGACTTGTCAGGAATCATGGTCACGAAGGAGAAGGGGGGCTAAGGTGTTCCTTGTTCCTTGGACTCTACCACAACCGGCTTTAGAATAATAAAAGACATACAATATCATATAAAATGTTTAGACACTAAGCGACCTGCTATGTAACAACATGCCCCTAAGAGCCTTTATTTTTTGATTTTAAATCGCATTGAAATAAATTATTAAAATTAAAAAAAACATATATCAATTCATTTTAATATTTGATATAATGTTCCTTATACAGCACAGCATCCATGGTATTCTTTTGTGTTGTAATGCAAAGACACACATCACTTTTTCTAGATATCTGCATCTGGAAATTTTAGTATTTATGTTACTTTCATCGCATGTAGATTGGTTCTGAGGAGTCAGGTAATCAGGTTAACTTCTGCAACCGCAATACCATTTCGTAGTTAATCTTCTTTCGGCTTATAATTGGAATGACGCTTCTCCATGCACTTTATAAAACCTTAGAGGCTGTAAGTCTTCGTCAACCTTTATAATGTAGATGAATGAGAGGTAGTTAAGATGAATTTGTAATTACAATAGCATGTGGTACACCTTTACTAACTGTACTGCACATCGTTCACACGATTAATGGGTGATTGTGGCGGTACAAATTGATACGGGACAAAAACGAGCCAATTTAGCGTCGTTCGCATATGGTGCACGCGAGATGAAATAACACTTAGGGTTGACAGTCCCATAATTGCCCGATTAAACATGCTTAGCAATTTGTAAGCCAATGTAGTGTTAGTGGCAGTGGCGAAGTGTGAAATTTTACAAAAGGTAATCCGGGCAAAAAAATGCCTTAGTTAACATATCGCGAACAGTGTAGCAGAAAACAAAGACAAACGTAAATAAAAGGCAAGCTGGTAGAGAGCTGGTTGTATGGACACTTCGCTACGAGTTGGTGGTAGGATTTTATATCCGCCCGGATAGCGAGCACCGTACCGTGTTAAAATCCGCCATCGTGGCCCCGGCAGTGTGTCGTGTTCTGGGATCCCAAAAGCCGGCATAATTGTGTCGACTGTCAGGGGGTAATCATCTCTCGTCAGTCGACATTCTATATATCTATTCTAAAAAAATGTAGAGCATATTGTATTTGTGGCAAATGGTTTCTTAAATACGAAAAGACATTGAAATAAAAATTATTTCACAGGTTTTATTTAAATTTTATTCGTCTTTGATTATCTTTGAGTAAACTGTTGGAGTTAAAGATTATTTATTATAATTTATTTTGTAATAATTCGATCGTAAATACGTAACATTGCGGTAAAATAAGAATTGGACGAACAATAATAATATTTATGAAGTCATTTATTGCTTCAAAATAATTTGTATTCATCCTTTTAAAAAAATATATCTGTAACTTATTCGTATTGAATAGCCCTAATACATTCTTAGTACTGCTAAATGCGCTTTGTTTAAACCTAGAAGCTTTATATGTTACAACTTTTACCCTGAGACTTATTAGGCGGTAGATTCACTTCGTGGATAAAAGACGTTTTCACAACAGAATTAGCGTGTTTAGGGAGTGAAAGGAAACTAAATTGTTATTAGAATAACCACTTATTTATAAGTAACATATTGCACGTCAAAAACACAATCAAAATAATACAGCACACGCAAGTTAGCAACAGCTGAACATTTCAATCATTCCAATTAATAATATAGTATTTTATTACCCTAAAAGAGAATAGCAAAATAATATTCATCAATAATTATAAGTTTAAAATTATTCTAAAGTGTCTGTAATTTTGGTGTGTCTTGCCGCAAAGGGCTCCTCTGTTTCCATTGTCGTCTATCGCGAGTTTGGACCTGCTGTTTGTTTAATTCCCTACAATCATTTCAATTTCATACATTTAAATAACTATATGCTGCTAGCTCCCGTAACATACATAGGCCTTGTGATTGTCTATGAAACCTTATAATATCAGCCCTGTATCATATACTTGCCCACTGCTGAGCACGGGCCTCCTCTACTACTGAGAGGGATTAGGCCTTAGTCCACCACGCTGGCCTAGTTGCTATGCAACCTTAACAGAATGATATTAATGATGAATTTTGATAAGGGGGGTATAACAATACCGTAAGGGTTAAGCTCTTCCCCCACAAACATTGATTTGAAATAGTAGAGAGACGCTGGACATATTTCTTTATAGCATGAACAGGTCTACCATAATACCTATTCCTTTAAGCCCGGCAACTCATGATTTTTCTGTCATTGTGACAAACATTCTGGTGAAGTTTCACGTCAGATACAAAATGTATTAAGTATTATCGCATCAGCAAAAATAACGTGATTAATAATGGGGAATCTCAATACTAAGCCGCCTAAATCCGTTAAGCCTTAATTCCTTACTTTATAATGCTGGGGAAATCATTTTAGTATCTTAAGCTGATAGTAAAATGTATTAAATAGAATAATCGACATTTACGTGCGAATTTTCGAATGAAAGATATTATACTTAGTATTATCGGAATGATAGTATATATGTATGTAAATTAGAAATAAGATAAAATATTTAGTAAGAACAGATCAGATTGCTGATTCTGACAGAGGCATATCTACCGCATTTAATTACTTTGGCCTGTCAAAGTTACTTGACAGTAACTTTGACAGGCCATGATGACTCATGGTTAGCACATTGCTATTCGAATTTATTCGCATAAAAATGGACAAGACAACGCGTAATGTAATGAACTTCGACACATGTATTCATTTCTGTGTTTACAATTAAACACTCCAAACCGGTTAATTTACATGGCAGCTGAGGTTTACATTGAGCCAGTCTACTTAACATTGAACAAACTCACTTGCATTGCGTAGCCCAAGGCCTCTGTCCATAAGTTTGAACATCTAATGCTGTGAATGACAACCCTGTAATGAAACTAACTGCGGACCCCACGTCCACTGGATACGCGTTTAACGTAATCCGCATAACAGCCTATAGCTATCAGCTGCCGAGGGCCGCGCACAGATGTCCCGCGCAAATTAATCGGAAATGTCAAGTGCACGCCGCGCCGCCATCTTTGTCCGCGCCATTGTTAATTTTTTCGCGCGCACGTGGCACGCGTTGGCAGACAGCTGGGCGATAACGCGTTTAATATTTTAATTTTTGTCGTTTTTAATATTTTTTACTTTCTAAAACTATTTTATTGTTTGTTTTGAAGTTCATTGTGTTTCATATGCACTTACTTGATAGATTCAAAAATGTATGCTTAGTAAACAGGATATTGTTAATTTAATGCTAAGACTACACTATTAACCTAGAGGAAATATTTATACATATTATGGATCTATCTACATTCTGAATTGATAATTTCTCTAAGATAAATACGAAAAAAATAGTATGGAAAAAATTATAAACTACTGCGCATAAAAATAGTGAAATTAAAATAACTTATAAACCGCTGCTGGGGTCAGGCCGCTTCTAATGAGCATTTAGTTATTTCTACGTAAGCCTTACTTTAAGGCGAATTCTATCTAAACACATTCAAAACCCATTCAGTTATTCATGTTTTGACGAACACAGACATGTGTTATTCGCAAAGGTGCAAGCGTTAGACATTTCAACTAATGCGAACATAATGACCAGACTTCAATAAAGGCAATTAAACAACGCCGCCCGTTTCCGGCAATTAGATCGAAAACGATCGAGGATGATTGAAAAAAAAATATCATTTCTTACCACCCGGACACCTTTGGCCACGAATTTTGAGCACCTGACACGCAGCTGAGGTAAAGTACGACACCTTGCCTTTTCGTTACGGAATTTCCTTCCCTTAATTATATATAGTGACCGCATTGTGGAAAAGTTTGCTATTAACTTTATTGGTCGGGATCTCCTTATACTTCTACTCCAAGGTGGGGTGGCGCAGCATGTGTTTACGCATGCTGCAGGGTCTTGGATGGTAAATCGTGTTACGAAGCCTCATCGGATAGAAAAAGAAAATGTGAAATTTTTACCATTTGAGTTTACACTATCAGTTGCTAATAATCATAAAACTAGCGCTACCTCGCTTCAAGATAATTAAATATACCAGCTGTTGTAAAATTCGCTACTGATAACGTAATCATATAATATCCGAAATGACATTGTCTATTCGTGGTCGCACCTTCGCAACATGAAATTTAAAAAGGAGATATCAAAATTGGAATAGATATATCTCATTACAAAGAAAATTTCAGATAAAGGCTTTTCACTTCCTGTAATAGACTTACTCAAATGTATTCAGTTGGCACTGTTTATTGATTTATATTATCTCGACGCTATGTCATAAACATGGGAAGAGTCTATAGATTGTCACTTTGCTTTTGCTGTCTACTTCTTCGCTTCCTTAACCTTTTTTAATCTTTTTATGCATTTTTATCAATTTATTACACTTTTGATCTGGGTGCTACAAAGAATGTTAGATATCAGATAATTTCTGGTTCGGTGTGGTATATACCCTTTTCCGTTTAGCCTACTTGGTACCTTATACTCTATGCCACACGTTATTTTGACAGTGCGTAATAAACACGTAACGCACCGCGTCACGTTTAATACAAAAGAAATTGGCATACAGAATACCATTCCACGCTAATTTCACGAAGATAACGTAACACGGTCGCGATACGAGTTTACACTGATATAGGGAATAATGTCCCTGTTACATGCAGTTGATCGATTTGACAAAGTATTTCACTGAATGGTAAGCGCTGAGATTTCTAAAAAAGCAATAACGACACAGAATTTCGCATTACAAATTGTAAACTTTTATGTCCTAGCGCTGGTGCGTCACCCTGCGACATTACTTAAGGAAAAATATACGAACAAGTGCCAGACGAATTCGCGCACCGAAGGTTCCGTACAAACTTGTAGGTAAGGTATCTAAGTATATATTTTCAGACTTGATAAACTTAACTCTACCGTTCGGTCTTTAGACACGAGTATGGCACCAACCGTAAATAAATTTGCTATAGGAAATGAGCTTTTTTTGTTTGTTATTAAAGTACATATTTACTGTTTTTAGATTTTTTCCGTTATATCTGCTGTAAGACATTGCTTTTTGCAAAAAATCATGATTCTAGGTCAACGGAAAGTACCCTGTTGCTTTTAATTCCTTTATGAACCCATAAAATACATGGAAATATGCAACATAAACGATTATATTGTTTGATAACATCGACTTACAAGTTTCATTTTTTTCACAGTAGTGTCAAAATTTATATCATATAAGTATTCATATGATTTAAATTTCAACTTGACACGTCTACGCGATTGACACTCAAACAGGCCAGGTGGACAACATAATGATAACACAAATACTAAAAACTGTTGCTTGTTGGCAGAAATTGATAGTTTATTAGGTACCATAAGTATCGCAAACCCAATATACCCAGATGGACTCTCATGAGACCTAGCAAATATTTATAGTTATTTGCTGGGCCATTTGATAAATATAAACCTTTTACCGGATGCGAAGACGAAACGCAAATTACATTTTATCGATGATTTTAAGCACAATCTGCTTGCTAATTACAGAATATAAATTATTTCATTAATACATTTCCATCAAATTATCGCATACATTATCGAACAGATAATAATCTAATTTATTTAATCTTAATATATGGTGTCAAACCCAAAAGATAACACAATAGGTGTGAATTGAAAACTGATAAAACTGTATCCAGTATTTTGCTATTGACGTAGGTCGCTGGGCGCGTGACTGGACGATTTTTTATATCGACTTGGGAAAGTGACTTCTTTGCACCTGATAACTGCAGTGTGTGGCGTTCCCTTGCCAGTCATTACAATTATGTCGGGCTTGTCGAAACCGAATAAACACATACTGATCCCAGAACGCGACACTTACGTGGGCCACTGTGGTAAGTTTTACACTTTGGATATGGTGTTTGCTATCTGAGCGGATATAAATATTATTCCACCGCGGATATAGCTATGTTTTTATAATTATAATTATTTGTTAGTAAACAGAATTGAAACGGCTATAGCCTAGTTGGGAGTGGAACGGACTGTTGAGCCGCAGGTTCAAAACCCAAAGGCACGCACCACTGACTTTTTAGTTATGTATATTCGTTGTGAATTTATGCTTTCTTTAAAGAAAACATCGTGATAAAATCTGCATACATAAAGAGTTCCCTGTAAGAATTTTCAAGGTATGTGAAGTCTGTGAATCGGTACACTGCCGCGTGGTGGACTAAGGCCTAATCCCTCTTAGTAGTGGTAGAGGCACTAAGACCTAATCCCTCGTAATAGTAGTGGAGGCCCGTGCTCAGTAGTGACTCAGGATACTTACATTTTTGTTAAAGGGACTTGGGTCGAAGGTTTTCCATTTCCTCTGAGTTAATATAGAAAATAGAGATCTATTAATGAATAGATCTATATGTTCCGGAAAAGTATGTGCGGAGACGATGGCGGACACAGCTGTTGGCGATGCCACCAGCTCTCTTCGCACTCTTAACCTCTTTCCAATCAAAACGGATATATTTACCTGGTTTCTGAATGAAATTAAAAAAAGGGGCCATGATAAGAGTTCGAAGATAGAGTCAACTTAGATTCATATATGTATTGGATATACCTTTCAATAAATGGAATTTTTGATCCATTCAATCAACAACATGAAAATGAATCAAAACAAATCGCTACGAATACAGAGACAAACAACGAGTTGTGATTGATGTCACCTGACATCCGTCGTGCAATTGTTTATGCACCATGCACCTGTGAAATAAACAAGTTCTATTTCTCCAACAAGACAGATAGTGATATAAAGAATGACTGTATATTCGATAATCGACAAGTAACTATATCTAAAACATATTAAAGTCTTAGAAATTCTTTATCAATTATTTATTATTCAATTACATTGCGATTTTTGAAATATTTCACGTGTATATTTGTGATGATTTGTTAAGGCTTTTCAGACATTAAGGACAAAATACACAATCACGCTTTTTATCCCTGAAGTGGCAAGCAGAGACACTACTAGTGCACAAATTTTTCACTTTTATGTGATAGAGGTGAGGCTATCGCCATATCGGGCCTGAATTTTAGATTCCGGGTTGATAATTAATGCGGCAGTTCCAACTTACAATGCAATACAATTACGTCACCACCGGGCTAGTTTTTGGATAAGTTTTATGATCATAAACTATTTACTACGGTTGAGCTTCGCACCACACTAGGGCGTGCTCTTGGTGTTGTCTCTAAAGGCTCCTCTATGAACAAACAATCTTGGGTAGTACGTTTCATATTTGGCGACGTTCGAATAACGGGCGGGAATATGCAGATTTACGAATATATTTAAAATAATAATTTTAGGACTCTGAAAATTTTTAACTACCGAAATGTTCCTTATTAAATCTAGTGCCTAATAGTGTTGGTTGCAAATTACAATGATGTGTAGAGTACACACATAGCACCGTAGTACAGTTCTAAAAGAAGAGATGCACGGAATCAAAAATTTGGTATCTTCATTATTAAATGAACGAATCAATATCCACGATATATTTTTTTTTATCAATGACAGTAATGATAATTTGCAGAAATATAATGTTTCATTTCTTTTCTCTATGTATAATACATTTCTAATAAATAAATTCTAAAAATAACGTTAGCGTGCCGTTTTGCTGCGGCCTTAATACAGATGAGATATGTAATACACAAAAACTTTTTCACAAAAATATATACCTCTTTAAAAAACTAAAAAATAATTTACATTACCTACTTATATACTGGCTACCTATTTTGGAGTCGGTGCCTTAAAAAAATATAGTCGAATTGAGAACCTATTTCTTTTTTTGAAGTCGTTTAAAAATAGCGTAATTCAATAAATATTGCCTAGTAATTGATTAGTGTCATGTTGGTGGAAGTGATAGAATATCAAAGTACATAGTCGACTAGGTACCTATATGCATGGCACGAGTCAAAATTTGCGTTTCACTATTGATAAATTATTAATAATGTGATAAGATTGAAATCAGCCACCTAATGGTAATATAATGGTATTAGTAATCGCATCCACCGCTATGGTATTAGTAATCGCAGTGCCTGTTGGCAGCACTGCGATTACTAATACCATACTGGTGGTAGGTCTCTGATATGTGAGAGTTTGCTTGGGTAGGTACCACCGCAATGTCTATTTCTGCCGCCAAGCAGCAGTGTGTAGTCACTGTTGTGTTCCAGTTAGAAGGACATTGTAGCCGGTGTAACTACTGGACATAATGAGACTTAACATCTCATGTCTCAGGATGGCGAGCGCAGTAGAATACCAAACAATACTTTGTAATTCAAGGTGTTGGATGGTGTTTCTACTGTTTATGCGCGGTCGTATAGCTTACCTTCAGGCGGTTGGCAAGCTCGTCTCGTCATTCAAACAGCAATAAAAAAAAAGCAGCCGTCTTATGAGTCCAAAAGTCGTGGCTTAAATGACATAGATATACCGTATGCCTAAGGAAATATTATAAGTAATAAATATTTTCAAGTTGTGACGCAGTCATCCATGACGAAATAGTAAATATTATGAGGTACGGAAGATCATGGTTTGAGATTGCCAAATTATGCTTTAAAGAACAAATAATCTCTATGGAGCAGCTATGTTTAGACTAACAAGTTGTTATGCGATTACACTTTATTTTATCATAAAAAAATAAAAAAAAAGGGTAAAATTCTCTTATATCCCCGTCGTGCATATGCAAGATTTTTACCGACTAAAAACCTCATAATCGTCTCTATCTGTACTTTTAAATGACTCCGGACCCTCGAACCGAGCACGCTGAAGAGATGCGTTAACACTAGTGGAAATATTTTAATAATTCTTTACACATGCGACTCACCGTAAGTCCAGCAAATTATTTTTTTTAGAAATCAGGTTGTATTGACTGTTTACACCATACAAATCTGTTACAAAACTCAACTTCTGCAAGTTTTCGTGCTAATCTAAACCTCGTAGACATCGAAATAAAACTAGTTTTTGGAATATATCACGGTTTTTTAATTTTATATTAACGTTTCGAAGACTTGGCAGCCTTCATGGTCACGGGGCGGACTGAGGTGTAGGTCGTCCGAACAAGTCAACCTTACCACATCTACTTATATTTTACACCAAATTAAAAAAAAAAATGATTTCGCTCCAATCTACGCAAGATGAGCTTTGAATTCTTTATTTTGATTTCTAACATTCGCGTAAACATAAGAACTTGTAGACTTCGTACACGAATATATCCGACTAGTGGAACTACTGTATCTAAGTCTGCCGGAAATCAGGTGTGGAGGCATTGTTGTGCTCCAGTTTGAAGTGCCATGTTAAAGGTTCTGAATAGCATTGCAATTCTTTTTGGACAGTCGCTCACCACAGTGCTAGAAACTTGTACGTCTCGTAAGTGCTTTTATACGCTCATTCAATTTAAAAATATCATTGCTTAAATAAAGCCCCAGCATCCAGGGTGATCAATGCGTCAACGTTCCCGATATTTCGGAGAATATTGTCATTATTTATCTTGGACATAGTATCTCGCCGTCGAATATTGCATAGCATTCTCGAAGCTTCTACACAAACGCGGCGGTACAGATTTGTCACACGTGAGTTTAGCGACAACGTTATGAGTTATTGCATGGACTAAATTTTCAGCGTGTCTTTAATAACATTTTGCTAGTTATAATTGCTTCCTAGAATTTCATTGCAAGGAAATATCGTAAATAAATTTATGATACGTCATGTAGGAAAACCAATCAAAATGTTAATTTATTGTTAGCGAATTTAAGTTACAATACAATCCTTTTGTCACACGAATACAAAAATGATAATTATGTAAGATTTATGATCATAAAACGTATTCAGTTCCGCATAAACAAAGCACTGAAGCGAATGAAATGTTTATTGCGCTCTTCCCTTTTTAAAATACCCTAACGCGTGCAGAACACAATGCGTGTTGCCTCGCCGGAGGTCAGCACGCGACTGACGCGTGGCGCGCACGTGGCTCCCTCTATTGTCGCGAGAACTCATTATTTTTGCAAGATGGCAAGTTATTCGGGCCCATTAGAGAGCACTTTTACTGAAGGCAGATGGGGATGAGGGTTAGGGGGTGGCGGGCTACCCGCTCTGGCGCTCCCTCCACTATTCCAATTAAGGGACTGCGTGGACGTCAATGCGGGTGGTCGGTATCCCCTTGTTGTAGACACCGAAAGCATCTTTTAGAGTTCGAAGGCATCTGAACCTCGTGCACAAAGGGGGCACAATGCGGAGACGGTCTCACACAGCTATTTAATGCAACAAGATACCCTGGGCCGGTTTTCAGGCATAATTTTTAAGCCGTATACAGACTTTCATAATGGTTTATGTCTCATCCTCTCCCAGTGACCTTCCTGAGCCGAGGTTCGTCACCCGGTAGTGGGTAGTCTCCAGCATGGTCGCTTAATTTACAAGCGTTACGAGCTCCTAAAGCGCTCACCCAAAAGTCCGGTATGTTTGTATAAGCCTTTCATACCAGGCTAATAAACGTTGGGTCATGTAAAAAAAGGGAAGAAATATAGATTGAAACACGTTCGATTTGAACATTATTGTTGTTTAGATGATATGTATACGGTTTCACAGATTATGAGCAAAGATATCGTTTATTTAGAGACCAGTAACTGACAAATTTAGTGCATCATTCAGTTAAAAATTGATGTCCAAAACAAATAGCAAAGAATCATACTGATTTTATATACCTTGATTTATGCAATACAATTTAAAAGTATTTAATATACCAATATTACGTGTAAAATGCAGCAACAGTTCTATTGATGATATAATCCTATGACAATAGAATAATAGTAAGTTCATTGGAAATGAATAGGGATTGTAAATTCCAATAAAGTCACTTGTTTAATTTAAATACGGTTCAAATTGAGTCATCTGGTGTGTTTACCTTGTTATTTATATCGTTTGTAAACAGTCTACTGGACTGAGATTCTGTTGATGAGGGGCTGTACGTTTATAATCTGTATTAATCTCCATTCACTCGTTCATTTAAAGATAATTTTTAGGTATTCATAAACAGCTATTGTATGTGTCAGTAATCAGTGTTTGATATCATAAGGTTTTTGTTCAGATCAGAGTGTTTCCATCGCACTAAACAACAATTTATCAGCCATTCTTTAATTCAATCAACTTGAAAGTCTTAGCGATCAGTGTGTGGGTGTAAAAATCATGAATTTGGTTATATTTACAGTTCATAGCATCAAAAATGATAGTTATGTTTGAAGTAATAAGTATGTGGGCTAAGATTAGAATTAATGCCCAAAAGTAATTAAGTAATAAGTAAGTACACTTCAAACTTGGAAAAAAATCGTGTACCAGCCGCGATCATGGGTCGAGCTTATCCCGTACCATTTATCAATATCGGTTCAGTGGGTACTATGTAAGCCCTTGAAAAGTTAACTGATAGAATTACCTTCGTATTTATATTATAGTATAGTATCATCTATATCAGAGGTTCCAAAAACTGTTTTCCCATTCTCCACTTTCAAAATTTTGCTGGTTCCGGTAGATACCCTGTCAAAATCCCCAGTATATGCACGTTATTACCTGTAACAGTTGCTGAGTTTCTTAAAATATTATCTACATTGATAAGTGAAGTCAAGCCATTTTCATTCTTTACTATCAAAACCAGATACATTTTTTGGCCCTCTGCTTACGATTTGTGAATCCCCATTATTTGGTCACGCGAAGGTAGACCTCCGTCGAGCCTCCCGTGGACCCCTGGAGTCCACCTGGACCACTTTGAGAATCAATGATCTATATTAATACGTGAGGAAACGTCATACCCTTTTATAAGCACACGCGCATGGAGGAGTGTGAGATTTGGCATAATTAAAGTTTATATAGAAAAGAACAGAAAAAATAAAATGTGTTACAAGTATAATAATAATAGAACTCTTTATTGCACAACCAATAAAACAAACTGAAAAAATAGTATAAAACAAATACAAGAAATGATACAAGTATATTAAAGACGAATTTATACCACTTGTTATACATTTATATGCGTTTAGCGTACCAAATTTCATCCTTACATTGGACAAAGAACCAATGCTCGAATAAGTTCGCGGGAATCCAGAAGCCGGTAAGGCAAGACAATAAGCATACTATAAATAAGCAGCCGTAACTCCCAAATAGAGTGCGGCCATATGGCCGAGGATATCCTGTGGGAGCAGATTGCCCGCGTTAATTATACGTAAGTGCTGAGCACGCGCCACTTGACGAGTGCCTGCTACATTGTTATTAGTGGTACAGACCGAATAAAGAATACTTGAATTTGTCTACGGCCTGAAATATCAGTCCTACAGAATTTAAAACTAAAGCAATAATTCCTACTATTGCGGGATTGTAAGATTGCCGTAGGTTTAAATTTCAGTCTCTTACATATTTTTTTTGCCTAACAGTAATCGTTATTCCTAAAGACGTTCTCTTGCTCATCCCATTTTTTTTCGCTGATAGCCTTCAGGATTCTTATCTATCTTAAGTGATTTAGGTACTTGATCGTTTTCTTACATGTGCTGATTATAGGGCTGGTGAGATATTACTCACTAGTTTACATGTCGAAGGATTAAAAACCTCTCTTAGTTCCTAATACCAATGAGATAAGGTTAGGATTACGCGAATATTTTAAGTTCGACGTAATTATAAGGCTTGCGGATCTTAGGACTGTTAAATTGCTTTTTGACTTGGCGAAACGCTTACGAGTTTGGAAAAAAGGATTACGTCAGTAATTTGTTTTTCTTTCGTTTAACCTTTAAGGTTTCTATTTTGTTTTATTTTTATCCTTCTTTTGTATTTCTTTAACACATTTAATATTATTTTATCTATCTTTTATATAAGACTTTAAATCCTACGTCAATGTCTGTTAGATTTATCAACTTTTTAGTTGAAGTTTGTGCTCTACTATTAGATGTATTACACCTATCAAACACAATCAGTCACAACCTGAACTTACGCTTTTAAAGTATTGAATCGTAACTTCTTCACTCATCTTTATACTTTGAGTATTTATTTGATTATTGAATGGGGAATTAATTTTGAACTATTATTTTTGGCGCCGAGTTACTTGTCTCAATCAGCTGGACATTCTAACTTTGTATAAACTGTGATATGACGTCTAAATTTGAAGCTAAACTCGCTTCCGCTATTGGTCAATACAAGCAGGTGTGATCAACCTTTTCCAATTCTTATTAAGTTGTTTTAGTTTCATCTGGCTGTAAATATCATTATTTTATTGCCTCCATTTAGTACTATCGCGTAGATGGCATTTCATATCGGAGCGCATTTCGTTTAAAATATTGTTTCTCAAAGATCAACCTACAAATTTTAGTAAGTTAAAAATATTAAATGTTTTTGTTTGGAGTTATTATTTGTACATTAATAATTTTGAAATAAAATATAAAAAAGGAATAATCATATCGACAATTATAAATGACTTTAAATCCTTAAGCAGTGGATATCGAAAAAAAATTGTAGTTGTAGAAACATTTGGTTCGGTGCGATTACCGTCTCATTTGGCGGCTCATCGCATAGTACGATAGACTACCAAAATAATAATAGTAATAATCTATAATTTTCAAATATATTAAAGTCCTGTTTATAGGTAAGTAAAAATGTTGCGTACCACTGCTTGCCCCAGGATGTGTAACTTCCGAAACAACTGTTGAAGTTTACACGACAATGAGTGATGTTCCGCCGGCGCTCTACTTCCCCACCCTCCCCGTCTTACCATCCTCCCCTACCGTATTTATTTATTTTTAAATAGCTGGTGTAACTCGCGCCGATAAAATCACACTTGTGGTGTGTTCTTAAAGGCCTGTGTTACAAACCATGCAAATCTATGAAACAGTAGGATACAAATAATAAAACAAAACAGTGTTAGCAAAAACGAGCCAATCAATCTTTTTATGAGTACATTGTAACCAAATAAGCCGTTATAGCCTAGTTAGGAGTGGAATAGACTGCCGACAAGAAGGTTCGCAGGTTCAAATCCCAAGATCACATTCTTTTCTCAAGACATGTGTGGATTCTTTATGAATTATCGCATGCTTTATCGATGAAGGAAAATGTCGTGAGGAATCCTGCACATCTGAGAAACCTCAACGTAGATCATCCAGGTAGGTACACAATAGATTTTATTATGCACAAGTGTGCGCAATTCACAGGTGCACTCTCTTTCTTTAACTCTCATAATCCGAAACAGCAATCCGACATGACCAGAGAGAGATCAGGAGCAGAACAGCAGCTATCATCTTTTAAACCCACAGCTTGAGCTACACGCGTGCCGGCGATTAATAACTTAAACATAAATTAGTTTTACTTTGCCCTAGAGATATGTTGACTCCCTTTCAAATGGCATAGATACGGTTAGTTCCGACAACGCGCCTTGGGAGTTGTCAAGTCGGACAAAAAAATTTAACGCGGTTGAAAAGAGAGTTTGTGTTGCGTTTCGTATAAAATGTAGGGAGAAAGTTTTTAGCAATTTTTGACCTTAAAAGTATTCAAACTTCGATGGCCCCAAAGAGTCGTCTAATCCTTATAATAAGCAAATGGTTTGGTTGGCTTAAAAAAAAATGCGTAGATTTTTGTTGTGAGTGTATATTTTCTGAAAATCTGGAAACGCAGTTCTTAAATTCTCCAAAAATGATACAGTCTTCTGAAAAAGCTTTTGATAGTTACAGCGGTTATTTTAAATAAACTGTCTTAAATATGTTAAAATGGAAAATAGCAGGTTCACTTACCGTCTCAAAAGACCCATAGCCAGACCCGCATTCCGGAAATATTTCAGTTAAGAAAAAAAATTCAACTAATAAAAAATTAAAACTAACATTTGCATTTAAAAGTGAGACCAATATCGTTCTAATTAACCATGGCATCCGGTTCGTTGGCTGTCAAATCGTCGGAACGTCATTTTTTACACCACATGCATGCGCAGATATGTTACATTTTATAGTAGCAGCGTTCAATATTGTATTAAAACTTGAAAGACTTTTGTGGACATGGTCAGATTTATTTATTTTTTATTTTTAACAAACACTTAGTATGTTTTAGATGCGAAAGATTATGACAAAAAAAAAGAATTAAAATTTATAATAAAAAATGTGTATACCTTTGCTTTTAGAACTAAGGATATCTCAAGTAGAATACGAAGTCATCATACAACATAATTACTGTTCATCACGGCATCCAAAAACAATTCATTCTAACCATAAAATACCTACATTTTGGACCTATAGAACTTCATTATAAAACACTATAATATACCAGTAATTATGTCAATGGTATAACTTGAATCCTTTGGATTTTTTACACTCACGCATTCAAATCCTTTAATCCTCAAGAGGATAAGCAGAGGCTGGTGCACCCATTTCCTGCTGTCTATTTCGTTCCGTGACCTGATAGGATGCGAGTCTATATTATCGGGCACATATTCCAGTCTTCGGGCTGATAACAAAACACAAACTCAATATCATTTTTCCCGACTCAGGGATTGAACCCAAGACCTCAGTACGGCTGTTGTACCGTAATAAAAATACGCCATCGAGGTGTTGTTAGTTATTAATATACTACACATTTAACTAGGACGTCATTAATATTATAAATTCAATAGTTTGTTAAGGAGTTTGGATGTTGGTGAGAAGTGAGAAGTAAACAGCTGAATATATTTGGATTAAAGATATAGACCCAAGGGCGTCGCCAAGGGATCTAGAGATTCTAAAAAAGTAGTCAAATGTAAAGCAACCAAAGTCCTAAGTCTTTGACTTGACTTGCTTGATCGATCATTCCCGTACGCCGAAACTCGAATGAATTACTAATTCCATTCCTAATATTCCGTACGCTTAATTACGATCTGCTCTATGTTATTGTTAAAGCAGGAGAGACGGAGTGGGAGAGGAACATGTGCTCTCGACTTTACCTACAATTCATACTTTTCTCATACTCCATATCAACTTGCCCCCCCTGGCACATCGGCTGGCGCTGCCCTAGCACAGACCATTACTGTATATTCTATTTCCGATTCCGAATAAAGACACCATGTGACTTTAATTCAGCAAACGATATTCACGGGGATGATGTCATGAGCAAAATGAACCTTAAATTGGGTCTGATAATATTTATTTTTGCTTATTAATTTTTTTTCCACACAAATCCTGCCCTGTGTAATACATGAATTATGATAATCAGATAGATATCAGCGTATTTTCCCAGTGCAACGTCATCCATTTGTATGGAGATTAAACATAATTATTTATCGATAAAACTGATATATTTTAATATCTGATACCTTTAAGTGTGTGCGGTCACACATGTAATGTTTTGTATATATAATAATATCAGCCCTGTATTATATACTATCCTACTGTTGGGCATGGGCCCCCTCTACTACTGATTCTCTTAAACTCCGCTGGCCTAGTGCGGATTGGTAGACTTCACACACCCTCAAAATTCCTATAGAAAATTACTCAGGTATAGGTTTTCCCACGATGTTTTCCTTCACCGTTAAAGTAAGCCATAATTCACAAAGAATACACACATGATTTTATAAAAGTCAGAGGAGCGTGCCCTTGGGTTTTGAATCTGTGGATATTCGTCTTGGCAGTCCGTTCCACACTCATCTAGGCTATCGCCACTTCGTATGACGGGCATTAATGGCAGTCGCGTCACTTACCGTTGAGCAAGAACTTCTTCGTTTCATCGTTAAAAATCCAGGGCATGTCCCTTATTCTTCGTCGCTTTAGGCCGGAAACCCCGCTCGTTTCACTCACCAATGACATGTGTTCGCTGCCGAATGATGACGTCATTTGTCATGTCAAGTGTCTTGCGAATTTTGGACCCCACGCGACAATGTTGGTGTTTATTGGCCATAATTCTCAAGTGGTTCCATTCGTGATTTTTATTGATTTTGACGTGTTGGCGAATGTTTGGCAATGTTGGTAGAGTTTGTTTTTATTGTAATTTGTCATGTTCTCCATGTGTTTGAAAGTTTGATTGCAAATATTGGTTACAGTACTTTTCAAGATGTATAGTCTACGTGGCACAGCAAATAAACGACAAGGTTACTTGATAGTGGTGACCGCCATCCCTGAACATCACAGTGTAGCCAGTGTAACTACTGGATATAATATGACTTAACATCTCATGTCTCAGGATGGCGAACGCAGTAGAATACCAAACAATACTTTGTAATTAAAGGTGTTGGATAGTGTTTCTACTGTTTACGGGCGTATCGCTTACATCAGGCTAACGCAAGCTCGTCTCGTTATTCAAAGTGATAAAAAAATAACATGAATAATACCAATAATTAACAATATAAATTTTACTTAAAGCCGTATCATCAACGTCTTTACAAGTTAATGGTAATTGTTCAAAGTTCCCGCTATCCATAATGTGTTTCATAATTTTTTAAAGCATTAAAAACAAAACTGCTGACACATGTTCATAGGCAAAATTACCCAGCATTTACGGCTAAAATAACGTCGTATATCTTTGAACAGATAATTTATGATAACATGGCATAAATGTTCAGATATTTTAATAATTGGTAACATACATTACCCGTTGGTGCATGCTGCGCGTGAGCAATTTTGATAAAAAATAGTTAATCGCCTTCGGAATCACACCTTTTATGTAAAAAATTAAACTATCGACCTTCACACACTGACAGGATAGGAGCCATAGAGATCAGAATACATAGACAAGACTTTATGTAAGAGTAGAGTTTTAAATGCTGAAATGTTATTTTTATTCTGTGCCATGTAAAAAAACGTTTTTTTTAATATTAAAATAAATGTAGTTCTTTGGAGATACTTCGTTCGTCGTCTGTAATGTTAAACTGTTATGATTGTTTTACTTTTTGATACTTTAAAATTCACATGCATATAGTTCAAAATTATAATTTTCGTGAAATACAATAACCATATCTAGACTAATTAATGTTTTAGTAATTGTCGATAAAAATGAAACTATTAATTGGTTTGTAAAGGAGAGACAGATATAATTAAAAACAGTGCTGAACAATCTTACAAATTAACTTAAAATATTATGGCCAGTAGCACTCAGAAACAAAATAGATCCTTAATTTAAATTATTAGTTTAAAAAATAGAGACCTAGCTAAAGCACCAACGCTTTAAGAAATAAAATTGAATGTATTTTAGGATCCTTAATCTAAATTATTATAATAAAAATTAAGACTCGACTAAAGCACCAATGGTTCATGTGATTTCTTCCATCACATTAGGGGTAACAGCGTACGTTTAACACTTAATACCTACTTACCGCACGAGTATACCTACTTATATACATATTTTGAAACATCATAAAAATATTCGAATTTAAGTGCTTCAAATTCTCGGTCTCAAAAATACTTACCCAATTAACAAATTTAATCTAAAACATGCAATTCTCGTGTTTATTAACTCTACATTGCACAATAGCTTGGTCGGCGGTCCTGGGCGCAGGTGGGTAGCAAAAAAACGAAAGGATTCACCGACATGCGCAGCTGCGACACTCAGGTGCATGGATTTAGGTTACCGGGATATGATTAGGATATTATAGCCTAGATAACGTAGAAAAGAGACGGTTGTTAATTTAAAGGCGAGTGTAGACTAGATTTTAATACAGATAGTGATTCCACTGCACCTAATGGTAAGTAGAGTGGGGTCCAATAGAATGTCGATTGACGAGAGATGATTGCCCCGCGACGTAATATGATATGTAAAACCACATTGTTTTCATTGATTCGAATTTTAAATATCGCGCGGAATCGGTCGCTCACGTGTCAGTGTAACTATGACGTCGTAAATAAACCAAAATGGAGTTACGGTAATCAAACTAAAATTTGTAATATCACGCGTGACTTAGATTCTTGTTATCAGTATAAAAAATAGCAATTTTATTTGGCGAAAATAATATATTTGCAATTTATAATTGTAGACAAAAAACTATAAGAATTACTATTGTTAGCGTAAAAGCTACCGTATCCAATACATTTTACATTTAATAGTTACAAATCTGAAATAGCCAATGTTATAATTGTACTAGGTATGTACTAGATTACATTATAAAAAGCTATATCTATTTAAAAAGAAAGGTATAAACCAAGAATTAACATAATATTCATATTTAGTACTCACCAAGAATAGTTTAACACGCAGATAAAACAACAAAAATTAAATGTAAAACGCGTGCCTATATGTCATTAAAATACATCAAAAGCAATCGATACAAGTTTTCTCAGCGTGAGACGGAAAAAAAATCACAAAAGCGGCGCCAGCATCACGTCTCGAGACGACAGGTAGCCTTTTGTTCCCAACACACGGCTTTTTGTGGCGCGAGACACAGCTGGACCAAAGGGTTCCTAATGTATAAATATGGCTGACAAGTGCTGGTTTTCCTAGTTTGAAAAACCCCGTGTGTTTAGGGAAATTTCGACTTTTTATAAGCAACCTGTATTACACGGTGGGTTCAATAGAGTTTACAAACGAGAGAAGTTTCACGCGAGACATAGTGGTAGTCCAGTTGCCAGAATTATACTGCTTATTAGAAGTACACTGGTTGACTCGGGAAAGCTACTCGCCCTCCAGTCACTGGTACGTTCCTTCTTTTTATATTATTGTATAGCAGACGCGGAGGGTCCTTATAACCAGATTCCTGCCGGCTTCCTTTTCGTAACTCATCTAATTATCATTAGAAAGATTTGTAGAGCGCATTCTGGCAATCGCTGACAGTTATTTCAAACAATTGACAGTTATATAAAATTAATACTTTCGTTAAATTTTCTTAACTTGTCTAATTTGCCGCGAAATTTTTTGAATTTTTTCTTTCATAAGAACCTTCTCCTGACAATAACAAACACAATAAACAAAATAGTAGTGAAATCGTGATCGCGTGACCAAGGGAAATAGGGATTCATTTTTATATGTATAGATATTAGTAGTACCTATATGTTGTTGAGTTCCCTTTTTGAAAATGTCATCATGAGCCACTGTTGTAGTCGCTGTTCAGTAGACAAAATTCGTTTACTCAACAATTAACTACGACTTTCACAAGTCTAGTAATAGACATAATGAAAATCATGACGCAACGCATGCAAAATACTAAGAAAAAGTTTTTAAAGCCCCGTTAATTGCCAACAACGCGTCCTCATTACGCAGCCTGCGCCACCGATACGCCTTGCGTATACAGAATGCACATCTGGGAGCAATGAAGGACTTTAATCTCGGAAAGAACTCAAATATCATCGGTAAACACACGATTTTAAACATTAAACTCATACACAAAAGATTCCTTTCTCGCTGCATTTGATGCACCGCCCATGTCTGCGAACACCTGTTTCGACCGCAGCGCTTATTCACACTGCTTGTGAAAGGATTTTTTACCTTATTTCAAAGGAGCAAAGATTGTTTTTAATGTGGGTAGGTGGGCCACCGCATTCCTGCTTCACAGGGATGTTCGCATAAATTATCGATGTTTCTCTTCGCGACAATGCCCGTGCGGTATATGCGTCTCTGTCTAAACACTTGTTTTTGTTTCTTTGCGGCTGTTAAATGTGCGCGGACGACACAAGTGCCGCGCTTCCCAATCCGCCAATAAGTCTCATGCACATTTATGTTTGTTTATGTTTTATTATAATTTTGATGCGTTACCTTGTCGCATTAAGCTGACTAGGTCGATTTTCCTACGCGTGTTGCCAAATTTATGAGTTTATATGATTGTAAAATGTTTATCAGCAAGGATTTCCTGTAACCTTTAGGTGAAGCGAGAATGACCGACGCTTCCGCGTAATTCCAATTTGCTTAGAAATAAGTTATCGGTGGCAGTTGATTTGTCGAGGCAAATACCAGTTGATCGACGCCAGGTCACGAGGCTAGTTCATAATACACGAGGTGTCGGCGGCCAGCCGGCGCCACGGCGGCAAACGCGGCGCCTACTATCCTGTCACTCATGCTTGCTACCAACCAAACGATTTTCAACCTTAACGAGCCTGAATAAAGTCACATCTAACTAAGTTACGGGGGGATCGGTTGCAATTTCTCCTGTGCTCAAATTTCAATTCTAACTTGAAAAGCAATAAGGTCCACAGTGATGTTAATAAAATTATTTTATATTGAATTCGTTCCTTGATTTTGAATTCCGAGCACTGAGTAAAAGAAAGCGATTTTTTAAGGAAGCGTTTGTCTTCTGTACATTAAATTGAGACATTATATAAGTCATAAATGGTTTAGTCTTATCACGTAGTGTGTAAGAGCTATAAATCATTTACTTCGGTGCGTGTGCGCGTGTGTGTGGGTAATGAGCGGTGAGTAATTGTCACTTACACGCTTAATTTAAATATATCAGTGCGCGAGAGGTCAGCTATATTTGGCGCCACTTGCGCCAGCGCCAGGTGGTGTGCGGCGCTCGCGTCACATAGCCCGTAAACCTTATACAATCTGAGTGCTCGCAGCTCAAGTGAGGGCAAGTCAATTAAACCCGATCACGTTGATGGACAGATCACTGAGTGGGCATACCCATTTTTTGTCGCGCTCGCTGTGCGCGTTAATATTTCTATTTTCATCTAACAGGATCTTGTTGTATGAACGTTGTGTTACTTAAAATCCGTTTCGTTTAAAATCGAACTTGCCAGGTCAGTGTTTCTCGTGGACCTCTATAAACAGCCAAAAAAGTTGTTAAATAAAACGCGACAAGATTCACGCCGTTTCTTTACGATTTGTGGCTAGGTGTCAAAAGCTTTACCTGACCGCTGACGCCCACGTGAGGTGCGAGGCGCGCGGCCCGAGGCGGGGTGATGCTGCACCGATATTTACTATCTCAGGGACATTATGTTTGTTCGGGAATTATTCCTTCACACCTCAATACTGGGGCCGCTACTCAAATTATTGTACAAATACAAAAATCGTATTTTGGGAATGACGCGTCATGTAAATTAGCCCGTGATTTTGGGAACCCGATCACGTACCGGCATGAGTTAAGCAAAAACATTTTTTAAGCCAAACGTTCCACTTTTTAAAATTATTTTTATGGTAAGAATAATGGGCAGTAAATGAGCGCGATCCGACATTGATGGTCGCTTGCGCATCAGAAATGCTGAGACAATCATTTTCATCTCCCTTATGAATCGAATTAACGCGGTAACCCCTGTTTGAGCCCATAAAAATTCACGACAAAACCTGTATAAACGGCTGGAGGCGAAACATAGTTGTTTTGCGACTCGTTCCCAGAAATCGAGGAAATGTTCGAGCAAAAAGCCGTCCGAACAGGATTTTGTATCGACATTGCCAAATCTGGACGCGTTAAGAAATGATAAAGAGGACGCCGCCACCGCCGCAAGAGTGCAAACTGCACGAGAAACAAAAAAATAACAACAAGATCAAATAAAAACTCACTTCCTTAAAGGAGGGCATGTTGGTGCACCGCCGACGTCTCGAGACTCAAGACTCGAGCGAGTACAAGCCGACCAAAACGAGATTAATTTATAACTCCGAGTGCGCGGAAGATAGTAAAAAGCGGCATCACAATGATCAAGTGTAATTGTGCGTAGTTTTGTTACCGCATCATTACGGCATGATGTTCTGATGACTTGCATAACGTCTTCATGTGAAGCTCCCCTGATAAACAACGCACTTCATTCTATTCCGTCTGCTTAACATTCGACGACTGGTGGAGGATAAAACACCATCAAACGAGCCACGATTGTAATATCGATGTCCAATACGAATTTTGATATGTGCCTTCTAAATGCAGCGGTCGCACGGTGCGAATAAAGTGTACTTAAATTATTGTATAATGTGTGTGCGTGAGTCATGGACGTGCACATGTGCATGTGGAAATAGCCTGTAAGTTGAACAAATGTTCGGATACACGGCGCGTAGTGTGGCGCGGCGATCCTCACGACTCGCCGCCGCGCGCCGCCGGCCAGAGAATGCGACCGGCTGGCGCACCAGTGCTGTCACCCATCCGACACTGGCTTATCGATACTTCCAACTATCAACTACTACTACCAACTACCATATTCAACGCTAATAAATAAATTCCATCTACAATTGCGACCATTACGTAACATTAATTAAAACACCTAAGTTAACAAATAACGTTCACACATCAGACTCGGTTGCACAGCCTCGCGTATATCGACAACGTGCCGATAAAATTCCGTGCATGACACGCAGCGCATCTCTAAGGGCGAGACTGCTGGCGCCGGTCTTTTTTACCCCGACAGCGAGTCGGTCCAAGTTTACACTTGGTCGTGTCAGTCGAGAGAAGCATGCCGTGCGCGCGCGCGTTCGCCCCGCGCCACCTCCGTTGACGAGTGTACGCTGTGTCTTATACGTGCCATTAGTGTTTTTGGATTTTTATTTTGGATGTTTTACGCAAGATGTCGAATTTCAGTGCCGATGGACAGTCTGCTGTTAAAGGTTTGTTAAGTTAATGTTTTACTTCCGGTTTTGTTTAGTTTTCCGGTTTTTACTTCATTAAAATGAACAAATATGCGCGCTTTAAATTGGAATATTTTTTATTTGATTGTGCGAAACTATTTTTAATAATGATCAGTTTAATAACGATCTTATTTGTTATACTTAAAAAAGTAAACAATAACAATAGAAACAAAACACTAAACATTAATGTTTTTGAACCTTTTCAATGGTAGAGTTGGCGTACACCGCTATATAAACTTAAATTTCATAAATATTAAAATGAAATTGAAAACTTTGATTATGCAACTTGTTCTTATCTGATAAGCGAGTACCCATAAACAGTAGCAACATTATCCGGAACTTTAAATTTCAACACTGCATTATAGTGCGGCGCACTCGTCACTTTGAAACATTAGTTATTATTTTATATTGTTCAGTAATTATACTAGATATAGGCTGTAGGACTTCTATATTTATTCATAAAGTACATGTTTTTCAAATGCATTATCTGTGATGAAATATAGAATTCTTATTATCCTTAATACATATCATAAATGATATCAGCCCTGTGTTAAATACCATCCCACTGCTGAACACGGGGCTCCTTTACTACTGATAGAAATTAGGCCCTAGTCCATTACGCTGGCTGGCTGGCCTGGTGCAGATTGGTAGACTTCTCTACACCCTCAAAATTACTATAGAGAACTTCCCAGGTGTTTAGGTTTCCTCACGATGTTTTCCTTCACCGTTAAAGGAAGCGATAATTCACAAAAGTCAGAGGTGTGTGCCCTTGGGATTTGAACCTGCGGACATTTGTCTCGGCAGTCCGTACCACACCCAACTAGGCTATTGCCGCTCTTGAAATCTTACTTATATTATTATGAAGATCCTTGCATTTGATCCTTTGAAGGGCAATGTAATTACTCAGTGATAGGACCAATGTCTTAAGTCACTGGCAATAGAGTCCCACTACACTGCTTTGTTACCCTCAAGCGAGGTTTAAATAAGAAAACCTGCAAGCGTTGATTTCCGCAAGCGATTTTCGCCTGTAAACTACGGCAAGGTTACTTGCTGGAAGCTGGACTCGCTGCGAGTGGGCTACTTGCTAGTCCAAACTTAACTATGATGGTGTTACTCTTCTTTTCGACCAGTCCTGATGCTTACGTTCATTTATCATTTGTTCAAAAACCTGAAATAAGTTTTTGATGGTAGTAAAATTAAAATATTTTCATATTTTTCATTTTTCAGACTGATTTGAATATCTAAATATACTAATTAAGTTAGAAAAATGTAAGGTAATTCTTAAATTATGAATTCGTGTATAATTTTGATTAAACCTAATACAGTAGACATGATTGAAAATTAAGTACATTGTTTAGTTGTTCTATATAGAACTATATAATTTTCGACTTTACACCATTTTTAGAATACCACATTGAATTTTTCACAGTATTGTCACCATAATATTTCGCTCCAAGAATCTTAGTACTAGTTTTAAGATTCAGTTAAAGTTGTTATAATTAAAGATATTTGAACATACTTGGTCCACTATTTCTTATTATAAAATTATAAATAACATAAAGACTACATACAGAAATGGCACTAATTATCAAATATGTTGGGCCAGAGTAAACTGGCATTGATTATAGCATTGATTGAGACCTAGGTACCATAACTTAAAGTGATTTTATGATATTCATGGCAATAAGTGTTAAAATAGTTTGGCCATTGGATTTCGATTTAACTTATTTTACGCCGTTTTTATTGGATTCTGTGCACGACATAAAGCTCACTTTGCCCTAGCTATGATAATCTCTCGTCATTAAAAACACCGTTACCATCGTCAATAGAGACCAAAATAATAATTTAATTACGAACTTTATAGGCCTATGACAACCAAATTAAACATCTAAATGTTTGTACGGAATAATAAATCGTAAATCTAAGTCCGGAAGTTTTAGGCTTAAATGATATCTGAACAGAATTCTGATGAGGTACGCTGTATATGGCTTTCGACGATACACAAGCTGCTTTATATACAGTAATTATTATCATTTATATCTATTACTGGTGGTAAGTCTCTCATATTTTAGAATCCACCTGGGTAGGTAATACCGCAATGCCTATTTTTGCCGCCAAGCAGCAGTGTATGGTCACTGTTGTGTTCCGGTTTGAAGGAAATTGTAGCCAACTACTTGACATAAAAAGACTTAAAATCTCATACCTCAGTTGCGAGCGTAGTGGAATACAAAACAATAGTTTGTAAGTCAAGGGGTTGGATGGTGTTTCTGTTGTTTATGGGCGGTTGTATCGCTTACCATCAGGCGAACGGCAAGCTCGTCTCTACATTTAAAGCAATAAAAAAAATCTTCTGAAGTTATATTGAACTCGCTTTTGCTAGCGGCTTCCTCCGTGTGATGGAATTTTCTGGGATAGAAAGTAACCTATAACCTTCCCAGGGTCATAAACTATCATAACCAAATATCATAAAAATCCGTTCAGTAGATTTTGAGAAAATCGATAACATACAGAGCGAAGAAAAGGGGACTTTGTTAAATATGTATAGACAGATAGCCTATTTTTAAAAAGGCAGTGAAAGATTTATTCTTCTCGAAAATTTCCTGTTATGGACGTGTTGAGTGAGATTCCTTTAATCTAACCCTGGCACTGTCATGGTTTGCATATTGTTTGTAGGCTGTGATCGCCTAAAATCAACTCGCGCGTTTACTATCATTAGAAAACAACATAACTCCAGGTTATTTTGTATGATACTGTAAACGCGTAACGCGACTGTTTGTGCTATCTTCGTGAAATTCGCGTGGAATGGTATTCTGTATGCTAATTTACATCGTCTCCAACGCGGTGTTCTTGTTTGTTACGCACTGTAAAAATAATGCGATACAGAATAAGGCCCTTGGGTATATAAGTTTAGTACCAAGAAACTTGTAAGTATCACGCCTAGGTAAGACATTTTCAGAATTTCGCGACGTCGCGTGATAATGACATTCAGTGAGGCAACATAATCATGACATCGAGTTTTTGGTTTGCGCAGTAATTAGTCGTAATTTTAACAATTACTATTTTTAGATTTATAAGTACAAAACAGACATATTGTAACTAATATGTTGTATGTTAATTGTCATAGAAACCTACAAAAATATAATTGCCAAATGTGCCGAAACCAATCGAAATCAACGCGGGACTACATAAAAACAAACGGATGAAAAAACACGCACATGCTAGGGTGAAAGCCCCCACGTAACAAGTGTAACATGGTTAATCCTAAGTGATTTAAGCTATTTTGGACTCTATTACTGTATACATAAGGGGATAACGACTGGCTACCTAATTTGTACGCTTGTTCACATGTGCGGGAAGGTCGGAAGATATTTTTTGTTGTAAGGTGGAATTAATCTCAACCCTTTGGTGTTTTTTGTTGTGTGTAGGATAGTAAGTGAGAAAAAAGATGTGTTAACGCAATTTAGTATTAATATCCTAATAAATAAAGTGCATCGATTATGATACTAGAAGTTAATTGAGCTACGAAATGGATTTAGATAAAAATTGACATACAGGTCTACCAAAACCTGGGTACATATGCTCTAATATTAATCATAAGATTATAAATACCCACCGAATTATAAACCGACTTAATATTAATTATATTATTAATACACATATCATTATCAACTTGTCCACGTATTTCGTACAAACAATTTTTATTTAATCGAAAATACAGCCCTCAGCAAATCGGTCGCATTCTGCCCTCATTTGACATGCTGCAGACAAAGAATACAACAATTGCAGGGCAATAAAGCGTTCCGTTTGTCGCCACATGTGATGACGTCACCGCCCTGTTGGGCACCAGATGTGACCCACCAGATGCGGTACATAATGCCTGTAATAATGTTTGGACTGCGTCGACTGTTTGACATCTGTATCGTTATTGATCGCTGAAGGGTTGACTTCCATTTGATGGTTGCATTGTCTTAAGGCATCTGTAATTAGGCGTATTATAACCTGCCAATTCCTATAAGCCAGCGTAGTGGGCTTACCCAAACCTTCTTAGTAGTAAAGTCGTGTTCAGCAGTTAAACACCGCTCTTAGTATTTGAGCCCGTGTCCAGCAATAGGACACTATAATATATGGCTGGTAATATGATTATTGTCTCAGTGGTGTACTTGTAATGCGTACGCGATACGATTATGAAGGCGTGGATACGGATGCAGAGACGGGCTTAAAATAATAATGACTGTTTTCACATCTTAAAATTACTCAGGCGCAGCTCGGAGTCCGGAAGTTGGTTGTGATACCTCCGTGTCTCGGAAAGCGCCAAGCCGTTGGTTCTGCCTCTGATTTCTCTCCGGTCATGGATTGCCGTCTCATCGCACTATGAGAGTGAAAGAATAGAGATTGCACATGTGTATTGCGCACACACGTGCACTATAATAATATCTTCTGCGTACTTAGCTAATCTCTGTTGAGATTGGCCAACGTAATCGAAATTCGGCTAAGAAGGATCCATTTACTCAATATTCTTAAATTAATGAGATCTAAGTGGATAAGATATCAGGAAAAATAATATAGTTATTAGTCAAACTAAGCTAATTTTACTACTTATCAATTAGCAACTAAAAAATCGATTATATATCGCTATCATGTTATTTCATAACAAACTGCAACAACGGCCTTTGGAATCAAATTATTGTATTTTAATTATTGATAATGTTGATAATCTCTACCATCATTTTCAAATTATTTTGCACCTTATTACGAAATAACATGAGATTTGCAATTAGTGTCGCGCCGTGAAACAGTGATGGCCGAAATGTTGGAATTCCCGTCTTTATAATGTAGGCTCGTGACAAAAACTATAGTTCCGTGTTTATACTCATTGATTAAATATTGACATAAACATCTTGTAATTGAGGTCTAAATACGGTGTACTTTAACTACACTCTTAAAGGTAAACAGCCAAAAAATGTTTGCATAATTGTAAAACGTAGATATTGTTACTTTGTCTTTTTGAACACCTCAGTCCCCTTGGCTTTGAAAGCTGTAGTAGAAAAGTCGGGAAAAAATTATAATATCAAAAATCGTGATATGATCCGAAAAATAGTTTGATTTTAATGTCTTAAAGGTTTTTATATATAAATGTGGAAATATGATGCTGTGATAAATAGTAAAATGTACTCAAAACTCCGTATTACAAAAACACCACCGCTTTTGCCATTCTGAGAATTGGCTTAATACGTCAGAACTACCCTTCTTCTTTTATCCTTCTTTAAAACACTTATATATCTATTTCCATTTCGAGTTTTGTTCATCATGTTTTATAATTAAATACATGTTTTTGCATATTTCTAATACATACAAATCTCTACATGCCAAAGGTTCAAACTCCAACGTTTCAGTTGGTCTATTAAAGCAATTGATTATTATATTCAAATGTAACAGTGAACATTTATTGGGAACACGTTAGTGACAAATCTAGTGAAACTAATACTTTTCAGCCGAGAAATGCTGTCAGTAATTTTGAGGATTTCAAATTTAGATTTTTGGTAGAATTATAAATCAAAATTATTGATTAAGTTTGGTCAATATTGAACTTCATAGTTAAAACAAAGTTAGTCATCAAAATATATTTTTATTTCTTCTTTATACATACGAACACCTCACGCTCTTATATGGGTAGGCAGAGAGTATTGAGCACCAAACGCTACGATTTTGACAGTCCTTTTTTAGTCCATTGAAATGTTACATTTTTTAGGCCTTACCTTGCGTTTTTTAGAGGACGCAATTTTATTTTTTAGAAGTGTAGGGGGGGTCAGTGTAAAGCTAAAACCAAGTTTGTGGGGTCGCCACCCTTGTCCCACGGCCGCCATCTTGGGTTGAAATGGTTTTTACGATGTATCTCTTAAACTATTTATCTGACAAAAAAAAAATTATATACATTTTTTGTTGCAAATTAAATTCTCTGCAACTTTGGTCTAGTAACTTTTGTCGTAGAACTATAAATAAAAAAGTTATAAGCGAAAATGTTAAGCAATTGCTTCATCTGTCCCAAAGCGATTCAGGATCCAAGTAAGTCAGATAAATAGTTTAAGAGATACATCGTAAAAACCATTTCAACCCAAGATGGCGGCCGTGGGACAAGGGTGGCCACCCCACAAACTTGGTTTTAGCTTTACACTGACCCCCCCTACACTTCTAAAAAATAAAATTGCGTCCTCTAAAAAACGCAACCCCAAATGTAACTTTTCAATGGACTATTTCGCCTCTTCTACATTCATATTTCTCATCTTACATTTGCGCTGATTAAAAATACTCTAGTCCAGCTCTTTTTATTATTTTTTCACACCTATCTTACTTACTTAATACCTCAAATTCATTGCAGTGTTATAAGAAGCAAAAACGCATAAAGCACAATCTATACAGCCCCATTTTCTTTTTGCGGTCACGTGACGGCGGTTTCGATACCGTTAAGCTGTTATCGATATTTTTACGACTGGCAATATTTTGAAACAGCGCATTTCACGTGCGTGCAAACACGTGGACCTTGCCGGATGCTGGGTTGTTTGTGGTACTTGCTAAGATAAACTCTCAACGTAGGAAGGACTTGTGAAATTCCAGGATTTTGGATTTAGCTTTTTTTGGATGATAATTTATCGTCCACCGATGAAATTACGGCAATTAAAGTATTCACACGATATGTGAGGATGACACTAGAAAAATTAAAGCAAAATGCTTTGGACTTCATACAGAATAATAAATACCAGGAGGGTATTCCGATTTCTGGTTCATAAACAGGAATTATGGAAACACCTCTTCGTTGGACCAACACGTGCTGATGTTAAGGTTAGAGATTAATGTTATGACAGTCTGAACATGAATGAAATTTTACGACGTCCCTTGAAAAGCCGCTTAAGGCAAAACTAGGCAATAATAAGACCATGTGTCCTGAAAGTGTTTTTTCATTAGTACTAGTGTAAGTCTGGGGAACAGATGTCATAAACAATTGGAAAAAAGACCATAAAACAATTGGCGGTGCTACCACGGCATAAGGCCGACAGATGTCCGTCGCTCGAACTCCGATAATAGTCATACTTTTTGACAGATGTCAGTGGGAAAATAATATGCAACAATATAATCGACTATTTTGTATTAATGTATTAATTTTGCTGCCAAGGTAATTTTCTGGCAACACTGTCCAGTGATCCTTAGGGTGGATAAAACATTTTTGCGTACCCATTAATATTAAAGTGACGGCGCGGGGAAGCCTAAGATTCGTCGAAAAACACAAAGGGAGGAAGCGATCGGGTGGCCACACACAAAAACAAATGATCGTCCACGCTTCCCTCGCGGATACAGAAAAAATGTTGCCATATAAAAAATAACGACTTTTTAAAGGGAAGACTTAGAAATACCTTATCTGTATTATGAAATCTATGAGGAGCTGTATAGCATGTTTGCATATGATTAACATTTAAATCAAACTTTAATGTATGTGGCGCTAGCAATTTGATTTTCAAATGAAGAAACTTGATTTAATTATAAACTATGTTACTATTCAATATAAGGGAAGGTCTAAGAACCTACTTTTTTTCAAGGAAAATTCGTAGTGTATCCTTTTACTATTCTTCTTTACTGATGGTAGGTCTTATGTGAGAGTCTGCCTGGGTAGGACCACCGCAATGTCTATTTCTGCCGCCAAGCAGCAGTGTGTAGCCACGGTTGTGTTCCGGTTTGAAGGACATTGTAACCACTGGACATAATCAGACTTAACATCTCATGTCTTAAGATGGCGCGCAGTGGAATACCAAACAATACTTTGTAATTCAAGTTGTTCGATGGTGTTTCTACTGTTTATGGGCGGTCGTATCGCTTACCATCAGGCGAACGGCAAGCTCGTCTCGTCATTCAAAACAATAAAAAATAAATAATATTTTTTATTTATTTATTAATAGTGTAGTAATCATTATTTAATTTTGTTTGTTTAGAAATAAATCTTTCTTTCTAATTTTGCTTTATGTCGAGTAATTTTCATGTTTCAACGCACAGGTGTGACTAAGCGGCCGAAGATAACATTGGGATTTTCCCAATCGTTGCTGTTTTCTTATCTTATCAGACATCGGTGACGTATCCTAATCCGCTTTTGGTTGGAAATTCGTCCATCTGTTCGTTTCGAAGTCCACATAGGCCTGTTGCGTGGTAACTGATTAAAATGCAATTAATTATATTCATTTATTTAATACATTTAATTGTACACCGGAGACAAAGATCATGGAATAAGAAAAGAGAAAAAGGAACAAATGGCGGTATTATCGTACGAGGCAATTTCTTACAGACAACCATGGGATGGATGTTATATCGAAAGATATTATTATATACTTATCGTTTAATGTAATAAGTACAATATTTGGCGAATAAATTTATTGTTTTTCCATTCCTGATCCTTGCTTAAGGTCCGCTAAACATCCAAGTTTCTTCTGATGACGGAGGTCACTTAACATTAAGTGACAGGCTTGCTAGTTGGTCAGTAGGCCATAAGAAAGGATGTCATATTTAATATACAAGACGGGCAATTCGTCCCATATAGATATATAAAAGTTTATTCTGGAACCCAACTGTAAAAAGACCTAGCAAAATTCAATCATTAAACTTTAATATTCGAACCTAGCCCTGTCTAATGGACCTTTAACTGCACGTCCAATTGGCCAGCGGAGAAGCAGCTCCGATTGGCGGTCCGTCCGTTACAACTAATTACTCCCGCCAGGCGGCGCCGGCGTCGCACGCGCACCTTCACGCCTGTTCCCTATACTTACCCACAAATTAAACGCAATAAAAACGAATTGTTTCTTAGTATTTTAAATCCAATAAACATTGAAAGCCTTCTTTATGAAACGTTAATTATCGAGTGTATTACCAATAAAAAAATAAACGCTATTATTTTTTTATTTTCTATATGTCAATTTAGGCAGCAGATTAGCTGAAAGGATGATGGATATTCCATAAATTTCGACACGTAAGCGATGTAATTACACTTATTATCAGTAAAATGTTTTCCCTTTATATTTTATTGTTATTGATTGATAGTGGGATGGAATTTCCAACAATAAAATGCCAATACCGTTACGTCAACGTCTTCATAATGATATCAATATAATAAGTGTAAAAAAAAAACTAAAATTATTAAAATTCTGATGTTTATCAGGTAAAATCGGTTGAATAATATTTAACTCGTAGATAAACCATGTAGGCTAACAATACGACCTCTTTTACTTTCCTTAATATGCTATGGTGAAATATCTAATCTAGGAAATATTCTCACGGGCAGAACCCCAACCAAAGCCACCTTATACAACAATCAACTCTACAATAATCCCATAATTGTAATCTAGGGAAATATAACAAAATTAAAGTTTACTAATTGACAACCCTAGCCAATCTGTCACGTCACGTGTCGATCAGTGAATGGCGTCAACCCGTGAACACAACCTTGTAAAGATGTCCGAACTCATTTATATCATGCGTCGCTGGTTCTTACTGTTAACGACATGTTATCGTCATAGGAGTCATGGCACAATGTTTACAAATCTCGACAGTTCATCATTTATAAAATCTGTTGTAAATGTTAGAGCTTCTTTTTTTTGCCACCAGAGCGGCGCTACTGAATCCCTCCTAGACGAATTTCTTCTCCTTTCACTTTCAGTTCGGTGAGATGATTAACCGACATAACAGGAGAGAGATCATTGTAGTGGATGATTGATTTTAAACCATTTTTGGTCTAAAACTGTCATTTTGAAATAGTATTGAAAATGACACGAATGAAATCACAGATAAGATGATACAACCGTTTATTCCACCTCTATACTCCAGTATTCGGTGAATATAGAACAATTCAGCCTCATTATTATAGTATAATATACGCCACCGAAACATTCAAGCACCAACCATGACTATTTCTGCACCACCCTAAGGTTGATTGGTAGAGAAAACCTACGGGGCATTAAATCTGCCTTTATACATTTGTATATGAAGCGCGAAATAAAATAAATTATTTTTTTTTAATTTCCAAAACTAAAACTGAATGAGGATAAGACGGTCATTTTGATAAATTATCTAACTGGTAATGCATTGCGGTCAGTTTTGCCTGTAGTTTTTATTTGTCTTGATAAAAATATCGTCAGTCAAAAAGATAAATAAATTCTTTCTCTATTTATTCTTTACGAAACGGTCCCACGAAAATCAATTTCACTTCGATGATGTTCGAAAGCAGTGGAAATCAAATATTTTATAATAACTCTTTGGTAATTAACACGTAATTTAAACTGATATTATGCAGAGAAATATAAGTTCTTATATTCTATTAAATAAACCCCTATGAACAACCAGAAATGAATATCCCACGGATTATGACGCATTTGCCCTGTTTTAAAAGACTATTAAAAAACCTAATAAATGTGTTTTCTTAATTCCCGCGTTGAAATTATAATAGCGTATTGATAATTTTAGAACTTTCAAGATACGAAAATAAAAATGAATTAAAATGATCGTAAATTGAGTTTTACATTTCTTTGATCGAGTTCTGTAATGTTTTTGAGGACTTAGAACACGGTGTTTCATAATTTTAATTTGTTAGTGTAATACATATTTTTATTATACATCAAATGTTTCTAACTATTATGAATTTTATACATATAAGTAAGAAGAGCAAATTTCTCACCTCTTGACAAGCGTTACAAGATTAGATCATTACACAGCATTTCAAGTTCTAAGAAATTTGTGTCTGTTAGTGTTGCCTTATAAGGTATTTATATTTCGAACCGTTGAAGGCAGGGGGGGGGGGGGTCAAGTTATCTCAGATTATATACACACATGGCTTTTATTCCCAAAGGGGCACAATGCCCAACTAGTGCCCGACCCTTTATTCGAACCCTGCACCTCGCAGCATACTGCGCTCATATACAACTAAACCACCGAGGTAGTCACTTTATGTCATAACGAATATATTATTCTGGTGCGCGTTCGACTCCCATTTAGCTATTTTTTTATATTACTTTGGCTTGAATTACAAACCCATACATCATATCGGACGCCGCTGTTAAGAAATATATACATAAAATATAATACTCGGATTGGCTGCATTCCGAATGTCCAGTCAGCTATAAAAAAACTACTAAAAAATTTACAAGTTTAAATTACAATCTATGCACAATATATAAAATATTAAAAAAAATAAAGCAAGCCCTTCTTTTTTTACTGAAGTAAAAATATGAGGACACAAATATACAGCCGAGTTAAAGTTTTTAATTTGCTCAGATATTTTTACTGACTTTATACAAGTTAATGTATAATGAAAGTTTCTATTTACTCTAATTTTATGATAAACTTTATTTCGATCTACTCCGTAAAAGGCGACTATTCCGAATAATTTATACATTAATCACATACTTATTGTAGAAACTTGTTTAAGTTTTGTCTCCGTTTGCAGTGAAGTATTAAAGTATCGCAATATTTACTATATTATAATAATTGATCTAAATAAAAACTTCGTGGCCAAAATAAGTTACAAACGCTTAAGTAACATATTCATTCCCTGATATTTTATAAAAATGCAACTGATTTTAGCATAACGTAAAACGTGTTAGTTAAATGAAGCTACTGTTTTATTGCGATCCCACTTTGAAATACGAGTAAAAATATAAAGAATGTTTCTTTTACACGGACAAGGCATTATGACTTCACTTTACTCCACAGCACCTGATGGAAAGTAGAGTTGAGTCTAGATAGAATAAGTATCGATTAACGAGAGATCTCTTGTCAGCCGACTTAATTATACACAGATTAATCCCAGAAGGAAACACTTACAGGCATCTACGGCGGAATTTATGCCTTTTGTGCGGTGATTGATATTCGAATCTTATGCTTGTACTAGAGTTCCACCGGTATTATTCAATTGCTGAATAGAAAACGCCGCGTCCGCGCACTGTTTTTGTTTATACGTGTTGTTTACTCAAGCGGCGCGACACTCGTCATCGCATTCCTCACGCATCGAACACATTTGCATTAATTTGTTAACAGCCGTCTGAATCCGAGATTACTTTTAAGATAAATTGCCGCACAATTTGATGGCGCTTAGCTAACTCGTTTCCACGCGACAAATCCGGGATTGGCGCCTGTCTGCTCTCCGATGATGCAACGGTTTTTTAATCTACGTTTACTTAAATGATTCCGAATTTGAATTTCGAAGCGAAGGGCTCGACGTCAAAAAAGGTTTATTGAATAAGTTTTCTTTAAATTGTATTCTGAAAATATTGAATAAAGCAATTGTCGATGTACCAGATGGATGGAGTGCGCCATATGGCAATTCAATTTGAAGTTGGTCGCATGCAAAATCAACTTTTTATCGGTGATTTATTTTATCGACTGGAAGGCGCCGGCGCGAGGTCACGGCGTGCGGTAGTCGTAAGTCGTAACACAGCGGATGAGAGCCACGATTATTGCCAATTAACAAAAACATACGAAATTACAGATTTGTCCAAAACTGCTGATCGTGATTCAGATATTTGGAATTTATTATGAATAAAGATTTTTATTTGTATAATATTGACCATACTTGAATAAACATTAGCATTTTAAACAACCTATTGACAAACAATAATTATGTATCAAAATAATAAAGCTGAGATATCCTTGGTATCAGACAGTTGTTGGGATCGCATATTTAAACACAAAACCGTTATTGTCTATATCCGGGACTCTTGGCCGATTGTACGCGGACATGCAAATGGGAACTGCAGAAAAAACTTAATAAGATGCGGTTGAAAGCAAAACAAGTAGTAGATTAATGGTTTGTATTGAAAATCACTACATAGCAGTATTTACCATACTATTAACCTGAAGATTTGCATTACATAGGCGAGTACAGTCGTCAGCAAAAACATTACTAGCAAGACAGAAAATATTTCGTCAGTAAAGTTAAAATATTTTAAATTTACTTTGAATCCGTAATATATGTAGATTTCATTGTCCTTAGCAGTTTAGTGAGGTCTAGTTGTTTTAATCATATTTTTTATCTTTTTGGTAACTTTTTTCAATAAAAAATAAATCCTCTTTGTTAAAGTTCCAACTAAAATCTAAAGGTTATTTACATATGTAAAATGAAATAGGAACATATTTCCAGTAAAGTCCATAAATATAAGCCGGAATTTGCAGTAAAACCAACATATGTTGCCACACAATTGTCTATTTTAATTTCTAATTTACTAATACAAAAACTTGTTTGTGGATTTGACAAATCGTCCGCGTGTATATTTTTGACGGCAACTGTACTAAGTTGACTCCGCAACACGCATAATATTGACATTTTAGTCAAAAATCTTATGCGTATGTCTAGGTTTTATTTAAATCCAGGCCAACCGAGTTGTGAAATAAATGACTCCTGACAAAATGTCACGGCGATGCAATTTTTCTAACATCACCAGGTGGTTTTATCCATTAAACATGGCATCAAATATGTGTGCGACAAAAAATAATGTAGCTAGAGACAAGTCAATTCTTATTTTTAAATTTAAATATATTTATGGTATTATTTTTTCTATGCGGGCAGTTAAAACATATTTTAATTTTGGAACGCATATTTTTATTAGCTTTTATTTTATTTTTATTCAAATAGTTGAATTACTTATATAAACGTATTAAGTTTTCCGTGTGTATAAGACTGACGTTTCGGAATTTTTCGTCATTATGAAATTATGAATTTATTTTTCTGAAGGTATCGTAAGGCGTTCTTGAACATTACATTCATTGAATTAAATTACGTTCAACATATTTTTTTTGTATCCATATTTAAAAAATATTGCATAAGTAGGTATCACGCATTTGTAGCAAGTAATCGAACTATAACACAAACACTTAAAGGTAAAAGGATATAAGTACCATAAAAAGGCAATTTTGACCTTAACTCTATATATTTAAGAACCATCGAATGCAGAAGCACGTGGTCGCCAGGTGTGGTAGACAATGTTGTGTCTATACCACGAAACAATGGATTATTTTGACTCCCCCATATTGGAAGTGTTTGCACAGTTGGCGACAATCGCCCCTAGCGTTAGGGTATCATGATTGCTGTTTGACAAATTAACCGTGAACGAAATGATTTGAAAATGGAACAAGCCGGCCACTTTTTTTTACAAAGAAAATGTGGCCAGTCTGTTCTATTTTCAAAAACAATGTGTTAAGGAGTTTTTCTATAGAGATTGTATTTATATTAAAATTGCGTTTTATTTTACCATTAACACTTTTATAAACGAATAAAATTTCGCTCTATGTAGAAAATTAATAAATAATTTTGTATCTGCACCAGAGATGGCGGTTAAATACAAAAAACAGTTAACCTGGTGGGTGGTAAATTATTAAATTCAACAATAAACTAATATAATAAAGTATACTAATACAAATGCCTTATACTGCGATATAGGAATAGGCTCGCCCACATCATAGGACGGATATGGCTCAGTGTAATGTGGGCGCCTAAGATTTACTTCTGCCCAACCCTTCAGTAATAAGCCGTGAATTTAAACAACAAAAGTGCCACATTAAAAACAATAATATTCATGTAAACTGTTCGTGGAACAACTACATGCGGTATACAAGACGGATATAAATGTACGGGAAGTTCTAAGAAACAAACCCCTTTGAATACTAATAATTTCATTTCATTACATTATTACTACGCTGTGGGGTTTTCAGGGGTTTCGTTTTCATAATAACTTAGCCAGCATTGTATTTTGTTCAGAAACCCTATTTATTGTTATGATTTGAAATATATTTCGGGCATTTTCAATCTTGATCTTCTTTCTACCAAGAACAAACCCGTCAAAATACGTTATTCGTATGTTAAAAATCTCTTCTCTGATTTGTCAATTTTTGCGATGGATAGAAAGAGCGATTGAGATCGTTTATTAAAAAATATTTTTCTGAACATATTTATTATCTACTAGCTTTTGCCCGCGGCTTCGCCCGCGTTATAAAGTTTTTCAGGCTAAAGTTTCCCGTTATAAAAGTAGTAGTTTCCCGGGAGCCTATGTTCTTCCCAGGGTCTCAAACTGTCTCCATACCAAATTTCATCTTAATACGTTGGGTAGTTTTTGAGTTTAACACGTTTAGGCAGACAGATGCAGCGGGGGACTTTGTTTTATAATATATTTTTTAGAACTTTTTAAGAGGAACAATCCCGTCATACATCATTGTTGCATAACTTTAACCGTTTACGCAGCGCACGCTCCTATTGGTCATAGCGTGATGATATATAGCCTATAGCGCTCCACAAATAAAGGGCTATCCAACACAAAACAATTTTTTCACTTCAAACCGGTAGTTCCTGAGATTAGCCATTACTGCTCCGCTCCTATTGGCCATAGCGTGATGATATATAGCCTATAGCACTCCACGAACAAAGGGCTATCCAACGCAAAAATAATTTTTCAGTTTCTACCGGTAGTTCCTGAGATTAGCCATTACTGCTCCGCTCCTATTGAATATAGCGTGATGATATATAGCCTATAGCACTTCACAAATAAAGGGCTATCCAGCGCAAAAATATTTTTTCAGTTTGGACCGCTAGTTCCTGAGATTACCCATTACTGCTCCGCTCCTATTGGGTATAGCGTGATGATATATAGCCTGTAGCACTCCACAAACAAAGGGCTATCCAACGCAAAAAGAATTTTTCAGTTTGTACCGGTAGTTCCTGAGATTAGCCATTACTGCTCCGCTCCTATTGGCCATAGCGTGATGATATATAGCCTATAGCACTCCACGAACAAAGGGCTATCCAACGCAAAAAGAATTTTTCAGTTTATACCGGTAGTTCCTGAGATTAGCCATTACTGCTCCGCTCCTATTGAATATAGCGTGATGATATATAGCCTATAGCACTTCACAAATAAAGGGCTATCCAGCGCAAAAATATTTTTTCAGTTTGGACCGCTAGTTCCTGAGATTACCCATTACTGCTCCGCTCCTATTGGGTATAGCGTGATGATATATAGCCTATAGCACTCCACAAACAAAGGGCTATCCAACGCAAAAAGAATTTTTCAGTTTGGACCGGTAGTTCCTGAGATTAGCGCGTTCAAACAAACAAACAAACTAACTCTTCAGCTTTATATAATAGTATAGAAGTATAATAATTTTGGGTATCTATATAGTATAGATAGATACCCAAAATTAAAAAAATGTAAAGAACAATCGGCGATTTGGTAAGAAATTTGCGAATTACTGAACAATTTAGCACTTGTACGTCCGTACGGCCGATACTACCAACAAAATCAAATAATCCAAGTCCAAATTCATATCTCATGTGAAACGATTGAAGACCTCTGCCCTTTGATTTTTTACTGTAACACAAATGTCCACGGCAGCGGACGTGCAGCCATCAGTTATGCAACGGAGTAACGTATTCTAATTACCTATTTATACGTAAAGAAGCGGCAGTTAGTATAGGTTGATAGGCGACGCCAAGGCGCCCACACGTCGCCGGCCAGGCGCGCGCCGTGCCGACGTGACTAATGCCGACGCTTACATCTCTTAAATCGATTACAACGTCTCGATATTATTCGGCTGTATGTTAATCGATTTTAATCCGACAATTTATATTAGCGTCAGTCAGTTATTTCCCTTCATTCTCAAAATCTACATTTTATTAAAACATTTGATTGAGTATGAGTATTTGTAGTGTATAATTAAATGCATTTTTGTAGTGCGTCTATTTTATAGAAAGTTAATCGATGTAAATCGATTCCGTATGGATTCTAGCTTATCTGAGTGTTTCTAGAAAGCTGAGTTGTTGGAAGTGTTTATCGTTCAATTCAATCACATGTTTCCCGTGAATTTAGGTTTATCGTCGGTGGACCGCAGAAGTAATAAATCAAAAAAATGCATACTGACCTTAAACATAACGTTGAAGGTCGCGATGAACGATAGGATCCTCGACGCTTTGTATTTTTTTTATAAGTAGAGATACGAGGCAGTTTAATTTGCAGCACTAACGATCTGATGGCAGAGAACCAATATGAAGTCCATCTTACTAAGATTTCGAGACGCTTGCACCTAAAATTCCCTTCAAGATTCCTCATCGATATAAAATTTGCCGGTCTGCAACAAAATCAATCTACGACCAAGCGCCCAAGTTCACAGAACCTTCGGAATGTATTAATTTTCCCATTTCCATAAAGTTTTAATAGAAAACGCAAAGGTTAGCGATATAGTGCCGTCCGTGGCGCCGGCTAATGTTTGCTGGGTGAAAGTCCGCGTCACGACTTCCCATACATTAGCCGTGCGACTGCACAACTGACATTTGCCACCAACTGACCACAGTTATGTCGCACAAACCGTAATGTCAAATCTTTACATTTTTTTAAAGGTTTTAACCAGATATTACAAAAATTATAAAATAAAATGCTGTATTCATCACGTAGGCGAACATAGTGGCAATTATGATAAGTCAAGGTGCATGAGAATATTAAATTATTACTTAATTAAAGTAGCTTATATAAACAAAGACAATTTATATTGAAAATTATTAAACGGGATAGTAAGGTATAGACCGGGTATCAGGACCAAATTGTGTTTCAAAAGGTATTACCAATTGGTAATAAGTCGTCTTATTTGAAATATGTGTGACAAGATGTCACAGCGTGCTTATTTATTAATACAAAAATAACATGCTAGTGTATGCATTAGAAACGTTTAAATTGCGTTGAGCGAAAAATATGATGTATTTCACATTGATCTTTTGCTATCTTACAGTTGATTGAGTAACTATCGCATTAGCGCAAAATTTTTGCATGACAATCTTCCCAAGATCCGTTCTATGTAATGTTAGAATTCTTTGGTTTTAACTATAAATGTATTACTACTCATAAATGACAGAACAGTGGTTAGTTGATATATTTTTTGCGGTACTCACGAGTGGGTTGCAAAATATTGACTACGATGTTAAGGTGTAATTAAAGATTTAAGTATATTTGAATCCAGTAATTAATGCTTACTTTATATATACTTACTAATTTAGAGTTTCTTAATATTATTTAACTCTTATTTCCTAAGATACAGGCCTCATTTTGTAGTGTGAACTGCTGGTAATTTTTGTATTTAATAACAATTCTTGTGACAATGGGACTTAATTTTCATCCAAACCGATGAGCTGTGGGATTGGATGAAAAAAGACTGCTGTTATATGTAATTTAATTCACACGAGTCGCTATTGATTTTGGCAGCATAGAACAATAAAACGAGCATGATATCTTAAGATTGAGTTTGCCGTAATTACATTACTAGTAGATAAATTTTTCTTAGTAATTAACGACAGTAGTAATGCAGGGCTTAAGTAGGAGGACTTAGAACACCACAATCCTCACTATAACATACTAGTCCTTGCATGTCAAACTACAAAATGTTGCATTTAATATACAATTGGACAGCACTCAATTTTCAAATCGATTCTGTTAATCGATTTTAAACTTGACCGGCCGTTTCGGGTCCCGATCGATATCTGGGACCTGATTTATCTCCCGTTGAGATCACCCATTCAGCCCAGAGGTCTGACGGCGGCGCCTTTGAGTTAACTCTTTGTTTTAACACCAAAATAACGAGCAACTTGTGTCCAGTGATAAATGATTGTCATACAAATTCATTAATCTTTATAATTGCATACGAGTTATTAAATGTATGCAGACTTCACACGAGGATGCATTGTGACCGTAAGGTCATGTTTCTGAATGAGGATTTTATTGGAATTCGATATATTCTAACATGCATATGTGTTTATCACATATATTATATTTGTTAACCGGCGATAGCCTAGTTGGGTGTGGAACGGACTGCAGAGACGAATGTCCGCAGGTTCAAATCCCAACGGACACACCGTCTGACTTTTCTAAAAAAAAATAATAAACATGTGTGTATTCTTTGTGAATTTATCGTTCGCTTTAACGGTGCAGGAAATACATCGTGAGGAAACCTGCATATCTGAGAAGTTCTCTATAGAAAATTCGAAGGTGTGTGAAGTCTACCAATCCGCACTAGGCCAGCGTGGTGGACTAAGGCCTAAACCCTCTCAGTAGTAGAGGAGGCCTGTGCTCAGCAGTGGGACGGTATATAATACAGGGCTGGTATTATTATATTTGTGATTAAAGTAAAGTTATACTGCTGAAATTAGTTAACTACTTATTACGGACGTTCTATTCAAAGGTTTGACATTCGTATAGGTAAGAGTCAAAACAACAAGACTGCCTTGGTGGCGTAGTTGTACTGCATGCGCGGCACGGCAGCGTACTGAAGTCCTGGGTTCGAATTCCGGGTCGGGCAAAGTGATATTTGGTATTTTTTACTCAGTATCAGCCCGAAGTTTGAAAGTTGTGCCGATATGGCGATAGGCTCGCCCCCTATCACGTCATGGGACGGAACACACTTGGCGTAAATTGGGCGCCCGGGTTGCGCCTCATACCCCTTCGTGGATAAATACGTGATGTGTATGTGTGTCAAAAAAACATCACCTGTATAGGTGATACCTATGCGGGTGAATAGATGTTGATGATGTATCTATACCATCCTATATTGATAACCGTATGGCTATCAAAGCTGTCCTTCAATTAGAACGCCCGTAATTGAAAAGACCGATATGCCCTCGTAGACGGAATAGGGCCCTCTGACCTTAAATTATGATTTTGAGGTTATTTTATCGGATTAAAACGGCCATTTTTATTTTAAAACCCGTAACAATACGTCGGTATATCCACATTGCACGACTAACAAAACGATCTGCAGGGATGGCAAAGAACAAAAATAAGAAAACCGTTTGACGCTTTGATTTTTATATATGAAAATCACACTTTTTTCTCTGTACAAGAGTAGGCAGAGGTGTAACACGCCCACATTTCGCCAGCTATGTTAAGTCCTATGTAATAGGGGAGAATCTATTGTCATTTACCGGACACAACTTCAGGATACAAGATGGTACTGGTTAGAAAAACGTAATAACTATTTGCTCTACCCGGGATTCGGACCCGAACTCTCAGCGCGATAGTCGTAGCGCAATACAAGTAGGTACTCAGTCAAGGCTTTAAAAAACGCCTTTACCTTTTATAAGACACGTTGAACAGAATACTTAGAGTGTATTAAAATTAAACTAACGTTTACGATTAATACAATCTAGTTCCCAAATAAATACATATTACCTTAAACATATTACGTCATATTCAAATTTAATATATTATGTCAAAAATATTTGTGTGACAACCCTGGTCGCGATCAAAGCCTCACGTAGGCGGAGCGGTGGAATGGTATAAAAACACCTGTAGACACGCTTAAATCTAACATCCCCCACCAGTCTACATGAAACTATCACGTAATCCTTATTACGTTCACATAAAGTTCAATATCAGCTTCCGCGGTGGTGTTTTGGAAAGTGATGGTGAGGTTCGAGAAACGCCTTCGCGGCGCCGCGGCCCATAAACTAATTCCGGTAGCTCGCCCATTAATACCACGATTATCTATGTTCGTAGCTTTTCAATGTGGTATTAGTATGTGAGGTCTTTGGAAGTTTTAATTTTCAGTAACAGGCAAAGATCCTGTTAGTTTTGTCAAAATCACGTTTGTTATGACCATTATGGTCTTAACTTTAGAGACGTCTCTTGTGGCAATATTTGTGTCCATTTGCGAAGTTTCTGTAGTGGCAACTCTTATGTTCATTACGTTAGCGAAGATTGTTTCGTGGCAAATTTTATATTAGGTGTTATTTTGAATTCCATAATTCATAAGGAAACTAGTTGTTAGATCAAAAACGTTATACAATGAAATCCGTGTATCTTTTGAGTATCTCCTCTAAAGATATGACAGAATTTGCTGATGATATGTATTTAATATCCGCCCGGATAGCGACCACCGTACGAGGTGTTACCCATAGTGGCTCACTTAAGTGTGTCGCGTTCCGGGATCAGCCTGTGTCTCCGGTTCCAACAGGCCGGCATAATTGTGACGACTGTCGAAGGGTAATCATCTCTCATCAGTCGACATTCTATTGGACACCACTCCACTTACCATCAGGTACAGCGAGGTCACTGTGCCGTGCTTGTATTAAAAAAATAATACGAATATTAGTTGCAGAGATGCAATTGCATATTGATATGATGATTGATAATTATCAAACCAATAAAAGATTTATAGTTAAAACGTTAACTAAAGTTTTCTTCCGGAATCGAACCCCTGGTATCCTTATTAACGTCAGTTCAGTTTGCTGCGCTAGAAGGCTATCGATCTAAAATTCAATAAAGCTTACTAAATGACTATATGTAAATTGTTTACCTTGTGCAAGTGCAAAGTCCAAGTAAACTAAAACACAAATATTGCAATATTTAAAAAATTATTAGTTTGTGCAAACACTTCAAATGAAAAATAACACGGCAAAACGCATGGAAATTTCCGGTATGCTATGTTTTTTATGTTATTTTTATGCATAACTTAGACCACTTTTGGTGTTCGTTTTGAAATACATATTAAAATACATATTAACATAATAAATGTAAAAGAATTTCCGTCTCTTTGTCTGTTATGCTTACTGATAAACCGATTTTGATGAAATTTGATTGAGCTTCGATCCTAAGAAGATACATAAGCTATCTTCAATATTTGTCAAAACTAGAATGACACAGACAAATTCGTATTAATCTAGTCTATGTTTTTTTATGAGTAGCTTGCTCTTTGCCTGATGGTATGCGATATGATCGCCCATAAACAGTAGAAACACCATCCAACACCTTGAATTACAAAGTATTGTTTGGTATTCCACTGCGCTCGCCATCCTGAGACATGAGATGTTCAGTCTTATTATGTCCAGTAGTTAAACTGGCTACTGTTATGTTGTGCTGTTTTAAATATGCAAGCCAATACATTTTAACATTACACCATTTGAACATTAGCCTAACTCAATCAGGAATAGCAAAATAAATATTTAAATTCCAAGAAGATAATTAAATAATATATAAGAAGATAAAGAAGATCGTTTGGGATCTAGAACAGTGTTTCCCAAAGTTGACTGAATCGCAATCCTTTTAAAAAAGCTTCCAAATTCTGTACTCACTTCTAGGAGTATTACGAAGTTACTTTAAATACTTAATTACATACAAGGAGTCATCGATATTTATGTACTACGTACTAGATTTGGCGTCCCGAATATTCACGGTGTTCAATTGAATTGAACTGCAATCCATTCAAACTGCTTTTAGTATGGTCAATATCGACAGCTTGTGGTTGTGTACGGAGTAGCGCTCATGACATAAAAACTCTAGTCTAAGTGTAAACCTGTATTAGAATAAAAAATATTAGTCAAATTACTAAAATTATTTGTTGTTCAAGTGAATAAATAGGTTATAACAGTGGTCTTGGTTGCCATTTTAGTTCAGATTTTGAACAAATAGTTTATATGGACGTTCGTGTCTATAAAATACATGTCAATGCAAGGAGTGCTTGTATCAATTTTAGTTACTTTTCTCGTTAATCAGTTATCATTCATTCTATTTATCAGGGCCCATCAAATATGCCTCCGTGATTTACCAGGGGGTCGAGACCCATAGTTTGGGAAAGGCTGAACTAGGTTTATTTCCGGTTTTTAAAGTAAATTTATTTTTGTGTACATTGTTTAACACCAGAGACACGCGGGAGGCTGTATAATTAGTTACTCGTGTTCGTTAGCGGCTTAACCTCAGTTTCTTATGGAATAAAGAACTCACACATAAAAAGTGTTTTCTGAGTTAAATAGTATTTATGCGATAATTATTAATGACATTTAAAGGTTTAAAATAGAAGGTAAAGCAGAAGTTTAATGATTAAGAAAGGGTAGTCTTGGCAACTGTTGGAGGCGACACTTCTTCTCTGTAGACATTATTTACATGACATTACATTGTACTTAACAGTGTATTTAGAAACCATTACTGTAAAGAATGTAGGTGTGTAGAAATTAAGTTTAGAAATTTTATTCTTTTTTTTTATATAAATCGACAGTTCATAAATACTTAGAGGTTATCTAGCAATTAAACTTGATTAGAATTATGTTTTTCCACCCACAAAACTATAATTTTTTAATTAAAATATTTCTATCTATAATATATACAAATATTTCTCATTTTAAATATAACTACCTATTTCTAAAAGCTTTTTCATATAATTTATAATAGTTATATCAAAAGACATTTAAAATTTAAGCAGTTATTTATAATAAATTGATATTTAACATTCTTAGCTATTGCACATTATTGTTATTCAGTCAAATGGAACACAATACCCAGGTTATAAATATTTGGGAAAACCCGCCACCGAAATAAAACGTTTTTGATAATATGAATATTTTAGTATTGGAATGCGGTGTGTGTGTGAGCGTGTGTGTGTGAAATAATATGATTAAATAACAATCAGAGCCGCGCCTGACCATATGGGGAACCAGTTCTGGTCTGTTTATACGAGCTAAGCACGCCAGCGGATTCACACGACAACACAATCTCGAGATGAATCCGCGAGATATATCTGTTGGAAACGGCTGTTGAGTTGTCGCCTGTCTTGTTTTAGAAATGCAAGCAATTTGTATAGTCATATCCATTGTTATTTAAGGAACTGCTAATTTTGTTTTTAAAAGATAATCCTAACTGTTTGGGATGCGTAATGGACATAGTTACAGTTTACATAAACAATAATTTAACCTACCTACTTCTTAAAATTTTAATGATATTTAATTTTAGGTTATTAATTTCTTTATAAACTACTACTAAGTGTAAAAATTAGTGCGTAACAACGACTTTTTTTCAATAACTTTAAATTATTATAAATCGAAGAAAGAATTAACAACTACGTTGAGTTTGTATATCTTAGAGTGTTGCATCTCGTGTGTATCGGCGGTTGGTGACGTCACGAGCGCGGGCGCCGGCGCCAACCTCTCGCCGCGGCCACATCATACCTTTACAATATTATTAGAAAAAAAAACACGATTGATACTAGTTTTTATCTTTATGCTTTTTTAATATTAATTAAGTGCAAATCTCCGATTAGGTATTTCCATTGTTGAAAAACGATGTTTTTCTTGTGAATTCCGAACATGCAAATAAGATAGATGATACAGTTGTTTCTATGACTAAAATATTTTTAGCACACATCCGCGTTGGTAATATTTGACATTCATACGAGGAAGTACTTATAGGGTGTCTTTGTTAACTATAACGTATATACGAGAAATGAATTGAAGTTAATATTCAACAGTTCCTAACGTTTAAAACAAGAAATAACATATTTACTTTCTGGATTTATCATACATTGATACTCTCTCCTCGTCTATTAGGACTTTTGCGTTCTCAGTGATCATTCTTAAAGCGATATTAAAACCCTGATATGTATTTAACTTAAATTATAATTTATTAACACTTAACCCACATTTTAATGTTGATTTCATTGATTTATATAATCTGACTGACTATAATGACTTAAGTACATATTTTATTCAGACATCCGTAATTAAAAAAAAAAACTTTTTAAGTTTCGAATAATCAGCCGTAAACGACATTACGAATACATTAATTAGACCACATAATTACCGATATGTTTCTGCATATCGCTCTAAGATATTATCTACTCATTTGAGACGACGTTTGTCTGTCTGTGTCGCAGCTTCCGCTCACAATCTCATAAGATATATCTTGCATTACAAGCAGGTGACTGGAATTGAGTAGTTGCATGTTGTAGCTAATATAGATCGTTTGCAGCGAATAATTTAAGGAATATCATTGAAATGATTTAACGACTATGTTATGTATTCCTCACTGATAGGGGTTGGTTTTGGTTCTCACTTATTAGTTTTTAAGACCGTATGCCCTGATTTGATCCTTGACAAGGTGTTGTCGTAGCAGGCGGTTAGTTCTGTTAACTAAGCTAAAGTAACAACGTAAAGTCACTCATGCTTTATTTTGTTTACCATTATATCTTAAATAGATTCAGAAATGTCTTAAAACAGCCGTATTTTTCCAATGTTAACAATAATAATAGGGATTTTAATGCGCAACATCACTTTAAAGTAGTTTTTCGACTTGTCTAATAGCGTTATTCTCTATTACAGATCGGTTGGTGGAGCGTGACGCGGGCTTCGTGTCCGGCGGCGATGACGATGACTCCTGCTCCGGCCCCGCGCACTCCGACGACTCCGGGGTCCGGCTCGTCGAGTCAGAGTCCCGGACGAAGCGGGACCGCTCTCCCACACGCCAGCCGCCCAAGAAGAGAATACGATTGAACTCAACAGATGACCTACCTAGCCCTGACAGCGATGCCGCTAGCCCCTTCCGGCCCTGGTCTTTCACGGAAGAACCGCAACGAGAACCCCTATCATTAGTAAAGAAGAGCACAGAGATCTCCTCATTAAGGCAGAGGCGGAGGCCACTGGACCCTCCCCCGCCTCCGATACCGCCGATACCCCCACCACCGGAGCCTCAAGGCCCTCCACGGGTCCCGTCTCATCCCGGCGTAGTGGAATATGCAGAGAAGTCCAAGCCAAGGGAACAGAGAAACTACAAGAATATGACCAGAGAGAGAAGAATAGAAGCGAACGCCAGGGAGCGGACGCGGGTGCACACCATAAGCGCCGCCTTCGACACTTTAAGGCGGGCAGTGCCAGCCTACAGTCATAATCAAAAACTGTCCAAGTTATCAGTGTTGCGGATAGCTTGCGCGTACATTACCGCTCTGTCGGCAGCAATCGATCCCGATGCTGACTTAACGACGGCAGTGGATAACGTCACTCACACAATACACACAGAAGGGAAGTTGAGGAAAAAGAAGGACGATCCGTGAGCAGCATCAGGTGCTGAATGAGTTTCACATTATGACCTACCTGTGAAGGTTTGGGGACTTGAATTGGTGCCGCACGCGGGTTTGTAGGATCTTTATAAGTGAACTTCGATACTTATGAATTTACCGTCCTGTGAGAGAAAGAGGTGGTACGAATTAGTATGTACTAAGAGTTCAGGACGCTTAAGGTCTTTCTAGGTTTGGTTTCCTAAGCCCGCTCATTTACGTGCCTTTTACTTTTCCGGTATTCGTGTACGAATATTGTATTTGAGGTCAATTGAAATGTAGTGTATTGTTATTAAACAGTCTGCCTGTACGAGCTTGGTCTCAAATTCCGTCCTTCATTTCAAAATTTGTACACAATATGCCACCGAAAGATGAAATCAAGCTCGCCCTAAAAATATTTCTGTGTCAGTACAAAAACGACAATAATAAAAACTTATAAAAAAAAATAATCGTTTGTAAAAATTATGTGAAAGTAACAATGAATCTCAATATTGGCTTGTTCATAAAGTCCATTTTTACTTACTATGGACACTTTTAAATACATTGCTAATTACAAATAGTGATGAATCATTATCATTCGTTTTGATCTATTCAATATGTGGCATTTCTATTATTATAAGCTTAAAATACATTATTACAAGGTCCATAGTGGCCCAGGTAAGTGTCGCGTTCCAGGAGCATATTGTGTATATCCGGTTTCATTAGGCCGGCATAATTGTGTCGACTCTCGAGGGGTAATCATCTCTCGTCAGTCGACATTCTATTGAGCCACATTCCACTTACCATCAGGTGTAGTGAAGTCACTATGCCTTGCACTTATAAAAAAGAGACCTAAGTACTTAATTTTATCGAGTAGCTTTTGATCAAAAAGACTTGTATCTTGACGAATGTTTCTAAATCCAAGGGATTCTATCACTATTTGTGAATAAGCTTAAGGCGTGACAAAACTCTCATATTGCGTGGATTGGAATGTCATGCAAAAAAATAAAGTTCCAACACCAAATAATTCAAGTCCATGAACACATGTAAACTTCTAATAGCCAAATTAAAGATTTCATTAATGGTTTATTAGATACTAAAAATCAGAGCGTTAAATAATTTCGAATACGCAAAACAAACATGATTTTTATAAAAACATTAACACATCAATCCACATGTTAATACATAGAATTTTATTTATTTGGTGTTAGAACTTAATTCTATAGCAATATGTTCCTGCTATTTTTGGATCTCAGGTTTAATATTCCTAGTGACTGGTTGATTTAAATATAAATATATCTATATACTTCTAACCGTTTGTACATTCACATCATTGGTGGTTAGAGATCAATTATTGATGCAACCCCATCTAATGCTGAAACAATCTTTGTCTCAAAAGACATTAGCAATGCATGGTTTTAAGTTCCAAAACCCTAAAATGTTAACCATTCCTTCAATCCAGTATTATAAGTGACAACAATTTGATGATGACAAATAATGTAAAAATGTATTTTTGGCTTTAAACATTGTTTTATATTTATAATAAAAATCGAGTCAGTAATTATAAGACGTGTAGTTTAGTAAAGAGTTATTGCATTTGTATAGTAAATTTAAGTGTATATAATTTAAGTGTATATAATTTGCAGGTTTATAAGTGAGACGGACATGTAATACTTTAAAAATATTAACTCATTGTTGGTAGGATATATTAAATATCCGCTCGGATAGCGACCACAGTACACAAGGTGTTAAAACCCGCCATAGTGGCCTACGTATGTGTCGCGTTCCGGGATCAGCCTGAGTATATGAAGTTCCAACAGGCCGGCATAATTGTGTCGACTGTCGAGGTTAACCATCTCTCGTCAGTCGACATTCTATTGGACTCCACTCCAATTACCATTAGGTGCAGCCACTTGGCCTTGTCCGTATAAAAGATACAAGGGAAAAGTGTTTCAGATTTATATAAATTAACTTTCACAAATTAAAATAAATTTTATACTTTGCGTAATCTATTTAATTTCACTCAACAATATTTTTAAAGTGCTGCTTGTTCGTCTTAGTTAAGGAGCGACCTTGTCCTTGGTGTCAATTTATAACAAAATGTTAAGTGAAAGAAAAAAGTATTTTTGCATTTAAGTCAGCTTGAGAAGAAATAAAATGGTCAAAACTGAGGCAATGAAAAATCCAAACGCTGTTTAAAGAATTATTTTACAGTCGAAATATACTTTTTTCCGCCATAAATAAGTTAATATATTGACATTGGTGCTTTTTCGTATTTTACGTGTAAAGTGTGTATATTTTTTTAAAACTGACCACGTGACACGGTCAAAATATAGAATGCCTTGAATACACATTGTGATATAAATGTATATACTAAAATAATTTTAAAATTAATACATCACTTCTCATTTGTTTGTATTTTTTAGATATGCAATGTTAATTTTTGCTTTTATTATTCAAATAGCAAAAATACTGACAAATTAAGACAGGAAAGAATTCAGATACATTCGACAATAAAGTAAAAAAATAATAATTATAAAAACATAAGAGTGATGTATTAAATCTATTTAAATATTTAATTAAGAATAAAAGAGAAGGAGAAATAAACTGAGAGAAAGTACACAGTATTTGTTGTTTAATTCCTTTGGACATTCAAAGAAATACTCACACACACACACAAACAAATACATCACGTCTTTATCCCCGCAGAGGTGCAACAATGGCAGGCACCTTCAGCATGTGTTCCGTCCTATGATGTGATAGGAGCCGAGCCTATCGCCAAATCAGACATTAATTGTAGACTCGGGCTGATACAGAGTAGAAAAACCTAATATCACTTTGCCCGATCTGGGATTCAAACCCAGGACACACACAGAGCGGTGTCGTACCACACAATACAACTAAGCCACCGCGGCACACAAGAAATATTTATCTATATATCAATTGCATCTTTGGATAGAACTTAATAGTTTTCAGTTTCTAAAAAATAATTTATACTTGTATTACAATGATTAATAAATAATATCACTCTTATATTTTTCACAACATTAATATAGAGAATTAAAAAGACACAAAACTTGATTTCTATAGTAATATAACTATATGTTATTAAAGGAACGAATACACACGTATCATTATTCAAATACTGCTATGATCCCAGATTAAATGACAGTAAGTATATACTAATAGAAACATACTTTAAGTAACGCATTTCTTAAATATAATATAAAATACACTTAAAAGACTAAAAAAAATGTCGTTGTAAATTTAAAATATCCTATGACGTGTACTATTAGGACACTTACATACTTTCCTAAGAATTTAGAAGATTATTAGAAGTGCATTTTTGAGCTCCGCAAGTTGCAACAAAAAATAGCTCGCCGATTTCAACAAAACGCAAACATCATGCGAAGTGCGTTGTGAACTAGGAGAACCACTCTGTAGAAGAGGCCGTGACGAACATTGAAATTGTTTTACAGGGATAGTAATGTGATATGAATATACGAAGTATAGAAGTAGTACGCGTCTGTACTGCCGTGCTAAGCTCAAAAGCAGTATTTAAAAAAAAAAACAAAATCTTGATTTTTGTGTTGTCAGATAGCTTAAAGAAATACCCATCCAATGAACTTACCCAAATAACGGTATCTTGTTTAGAACTTATTTTAAAAAACCTTAAAAGAGTTTCTCTATCTCAGTTTTATATACAAAACTATATTTATAAAACTTCGATTATCTCGAAATGAATAAGGTTACTTAATTATAGAAGAAGTAAGAAATAAGGTTTCCCTGACATACCGCTTTTGCACTTAGAACGGCAGTATACAACCCATAGAATATGCAACGATTGTAACAAATCGTACTGGCAAGTGGCAATGGGTTTGCAAAGTTGTATGCCTAATCTAGACATCAATTACAAAATAATACACGTCGAATTGAAAACCTCCTTTTTTGAAGTTGGTTAAAAGACAAGGACTAATATAACAAAGATCTGATATAATCTTGTCCGGAAATATTTGCCAAGATAAGAATGTGCGCGTGCCGCGTGTTATCTCACACCGGAGCAGCTGGATTGATACCGCCTTAATATCATGCTGGACGGCAGATGTTTAGCACGATTCTCTTCCTATTTACTTAAGTTATACATCCTTGAAGATATAGGCTATTGGCAGGGTTTATGTTAGAGTACCTAGATTTTGATATAACTGTTTATACATGTATTGGAATAATTTAGTTGAGGGCATTGACGTTGATAGACTTTTTATGTGTTTAAGTAGCCCAGCTTATTACTAAACTGTTTTCTTTCGATTGTTAATGTCCCATTACAATGTGTGGTCGGCGTAAAACGCAAGCAAGTTGCAAAAAGACTGCTTAATTTTTACTACCAGCGTCCTATTTGTCTTCATGTGCTTTAAGAGGCTCTAAACTGTTGCTCTACCGGAGATCGAATCCTCTCACTACATTGATCATTTACGCTGCTAGACCAAGACGGCATTGTGGTAGTGGCATGGCTAACAAGAATACCAAAGGAAAATTATATGAAAAAAAACATCATAATTTATTGAATTAACTCATTAAATTTATTTTAGTTTGTTGCTTAAAAAAACATATAATTTTCTTACCTTCATAAATTTAAAAAACATTACAATAATACTTTTAGCCAAGTTTAAGATGTTTTCAGTACAAAATAGTAAATATGATACAATATACGTATGTGTTTAGGTTCTTGTTTGTAATTTTCGTCTTTATTGATAAGAGATTATTCAGCTTAGAACTTATACCCATGACTATTTTGTATAGTTCTTGTAACTTACGATAAAAACACATTTTTAAATTATTTTTTATCGAGAATGTTATCCGAAAGGAATAGCCCAAGAATTAGGAATCGAAATAGGTAATATTGTACAATGGGAATGCGAATTACCTTCAATAGTTAATAGACTGCGGACCTATCATTTGCATAACAAAATTGAGTGATCATTATCATAAATCCACGCAGTGCGGGCATAGTTATATTTTTTAAAATAAACTGCTTTTTAGCAGTGATATCTTGTGCCCTAAATAAAGACTAGCTACATTGCATTTGGTTTATTTCTTGCAAAGTTTCTAGTATGTGGCGCTAGATGGCATTTAAAAATGTTTGCGTATAACGCCATCTAATGTCCGACTTTTGAACAATGAACTTTAGTTTCAGTAATTCATTTCATTAATCATTTGTATTAAAAATATTATTTCTGCATAGTATTTATCAGAGATTTTTGTTTATGCTCCTAGATTTAGGAAAACATAACAAATATACAAATATTGTTGTTCATAATGTAATATAGCTACCTTTGCCCAGTCTTTCTAATATTAAAAAAGTAGAACTCTTGGCGGGAAATACTCAGTGAAACGGATGATAGGTATGTACTTATTAAATAAATAAGATGTATGCGGGTTAAAAAAATATTCCTTTATTCGTAATTACAGATATAAGGCTTAAACTATTTAATTAAGCTGTCCATTTGAGACATCGCGTATCTAAGTGTGTACCAAGGCATCTGACGCAGCAGTATCGGGCTCCACAAGGTATGCAAGTGTAATTCGATGGGAATCCGCACACAGCGCAAAAATGTCGATCGGGAAACCTGAGTAAATGTAAAATAAAGTACTAATTATTGTCAATAGAAAACGAAATTAACATATTAGCATTTAGATGTAATATTTTCCTAAGTATTTGATTAATGGCAGGTGTAATTGTTTGTAAAAATCTATATCAGTTAAATTGTAATTTTTTTTAATTAATAACTCTACGTATTATTAGGCTAACAAAATTTATGATAACTTTTTTGCGCATTTATATACATAATTTATTAAATTATATATTATTATTCTCATTTTATAAACAAAGATAATGACTACAGAATACTAGGAAGTTAGCTAAATATTATTATTTGAATTTTTTATATGATGAATAACGTTGCTTTATTTTATAGCAGTTTTAATTTGGAAATATGCCATATAGTAAGGGAATTACAACCCATACAAATAATGAGATTGTGGAGAATTTTATGTGAATATCTATGCTATAATTTCTATATTACTTCATATTGCCTGCGGTTCTTAGTTTATTATAGGAAGAAATTACTTAGAAGGTGGCGCTTGAGCCGAGAGGTAGTTTGGTGGATCTGGTCTGAAGTTAACATCTTCCTCTACCAACTGCGCAAACGTCTTCCGAAATCGCAATTTGTAGTATTCTGCACTTTTTGATTTCTTTTTCCTTGTTGGTTTCTCATTAGAATCAGCGAATTTCGGCACCTAAAAAAAAATACTAATATAGATCATATTGATGTAATTTGGCAATGCTGGGGTACAATTTCAACAAAACCTGCAGTGATCATTACAATACTGTATAAGTACTAATTATAATTAGAATAAATAAGCATTCTCACCTTCTTCGACATAACTAGGTCGGCGTGCGGGTCCTCATGGAAATTGTCTTGTTCTAAAGCTTCCACCGCTTTCCTAGCGCGACGTTTTCTCGCCGCATCATCTAGGACTTTCCGCCTGTCCGCGTCTTTAACTCTTCCTGATTCTCTTGACGTCATTTTGATTATTGAATGCGGTTACAATGTTCCTAAAAAATTGAAATTTATAATTTCTTTCTTTTTGTTTTGAATGAGGAAACAAGCTTGCCGTTCGCCTGATGGTCAGCGATATGACCGCCCATAAACATTAGAACTACCATAAAACATCTTGAGACATAGAATGTTAAGTCATATTATGTCCAGTAATTACATTAGCTACAATGTTCTTTAAACTGGAACACAACAATGATTACACACTGCTGCTTGGTGATAGAAATGAGTTAAAAGAGTAACTAGCATTAATAAAATTCTATCTTCACCTTTACAATCCTTTGTCGTGCACTGGTATGCTAAGCTGATCCATCAAATCGTCGACACGTGCTTGCAATGTGTCTACAATATCTGCTGATATGAACAGGTGTGTCTCGTCAAGATCTTGCAGTATAAACTTCCTTCCAAGAGCTAACGTCTCATCTAAGTGAAGAAGGAACTGTTTCATTGCCGGATCACTGGAACAGGTTAAAACAATGTCAAAGAAACGAGGCTTAAGTGCAGAAGAAAAGAGAGTCAGAATGCTCGAAATCTTTCATCATAGTAAAGATTTTTATCAGTTGAAGGTTGGTGTATACTTAAATTAATGCTCGCTGAATATTATAGATAAAAATATAATCCATTACTATTAAATACACAATAATGTTAACAGGAGCTAGAAAAAATAGCACCAAAAGAGAAAGGAATTACTATGCAGTCCGTAAAGGAAGTTATTCAGAGCTTGTTAGATGATCATCTGATTGATTCAGAAAAAATTGGGACTTCCATATATTTTTGGTCATTTCCTAGGTAAATATTTTTTTGTATATTGATATATAATATTTAGGTTGTTTAAATATAATTAGAGACAAGAAAAATATTGAATATCTTTATAATATGAAATATCTATATAACATGAAATATCTTTTCCATTGTAGCAAAGCTAATAATGCTAAAAAACGAAAAGTGCACGACTTACAAAATGAAATAGATGATTGTTCAAAGAAAATTAAAACAACAGAGGAAGCTATTTCTGTGGAATCTGTAAGCTATTTTTTATTTAATACTGCACCCTATTATTATTCATGTTTATAATAATTTTAAATAATATTAACAGAAAGGGCGGGAGGTCGGAGATGAAAGAACTGAAATATTGTCACTTTTGGAAATGGTTCAAAAACAAGAAGATAATCTTAAGAGGGAACTTCAAAAGTACAGGGATTCTGATCCCGAGTACATTGCTCAATTGAAGACTGAAATAGGTGTAAGGAAATTTCGTTTATTAAAATAGGTAGTTACTGACCAAAATGGGATTTTTGTAATAAGCCTATTAAATAGTATTTATTCCGACTTGAGTAAGTATACCAGAATTACAAAATGCTATAAACATTAAAAAAAATATTTTTATTGCGTGATATAGAATTACAGGCTTGTAATGACTGTAATTTTAAATATTGTTCTATACTTTTCTTTTACAGGATCTCAAATCTGCTATTAATAGATGGACAGAAAACATTTATATCCTTAAGTCTTACATTAAAAATACATTTCAAATGGAGAGCAATGTTATCGATCAGAGCTTTAACATTCCACAAGATTTTGATTTTATTGACGCATAGTTTCCTTCAAATAACATTAAGCTAAAACTTGGTTTATTAGAACATTAAATAAATTGAAATACCTTTTCAATTAACATAACATTATTATAGTATATTCTGAAAGAATAAATAATAGAAGCGCTTTTTACAAGAAGACTGTTCAGATCGACAGTTGTAATGGATGCAATAAAGTTAATGGAATCTGAGTATATTTTGTTTCCTGTTATTGCTTATGTCCTAAAGTCAAATTTGGGGATATCACCCTTTTATATACATCTGTTTCCAAAAGCATTGACACATTATCATTTTGTTGTATTGTAAATTTTATTGTTTAATATACTGGATAAGTCTTTGCAGGATTACTTAAACATGAGGTCCATAAAGGTTGTAGTCTTTATTACTAAACTGCAGTACTAGCAGTGTTTCTATTTTTACAGTACTAAGTCGAATCTTCCCACAAGACTAGGTAATAGTACTGGACAGTCAAAGGAATAAGATTAAGTCTCTCATAGTTGCTACATCTATAGAACCCGACTTGTATCTTAGTTGGGTTCTAACATGTACATGCTGTGTATACTTACTTTGCGATGTTTGTATTTCTAGAATTTTGTTTTTGTTATTACGAATTGATATAATAAACATTAATAAAAGTAATACAAAGGAAATCCTGAAATATTCTTGGGCTTCTTGTAATTGGCCGTATCGTTTTGATTCGTTGAGCTTACACATAGGGCTAAACGGAATGGAAGTATTTACCTACCATTCGACAAGAACGCCTTTCATAACATTCACCATGTTTCATTTTATAAGTATTTCCTTCAATGTGCAATCCGTATTTTGAGATGGAGATTGTTACAAAGAATTTTTGCTTGTAAGTATTTGCTATTTTATACTCCAGCAAGCTAATGTTTTTAAATGAAGCTTGAGTCGAGCCCGTGAAGTAGTGTGCTGTATGCTCTGTCCCCTGTCAACAACTGTCAACTGTGTCTGTCGTAACTGACAGCTGTCAAAAGTTTTTTTTTTAATTATTTATTCGTAGCCATTGGTACATGTCTTTTAGCACGAAACTTAAACTGACATTTTAATGATGTGCCTACTTTGTGGATAAAAAAGAAGAAAGATATTTGAGATAGTAATATAATAATTTATAATAACCAACTATATAATGATATACAAAATAAACCAACAGTAATATTATGTTGTGTTTTTAATCGGTAACAACACTTGTAACATGTGAAAATAATATTTTTTCATGTAAGTAATATCTTCTTTTTGTACCCCGTACAATGTTTGGATGGATGATATAGTCAGCGTCATTATTGGATTTATTATTATTTTATTTTATTTTAGGGACAACAAATGGTTACGTGCTAAAAACTATAATATAAACTAATCTTAGACTAAACAAATATATAAACATATAACCCACACCATTGTCCGCGTATTATTATGAGAGTTAACTTCAGTCTAATATACTAGTAGACAAGTAATATACTAGTACTAGATCCCAGCTTCGTCCGTGTGAAAAACCGTTCCCGTCATTAAAACGCCCGTGCCATCTATTCCAAAAATCCGACGAAACGTCCATTATTTCCCATAGTAGAAAATTACGTGATAAAAAGTATGGGTTTAAGCCTATGTTAATGCAGAAGAAACACACACTACATGTCTCGGCGAAGTGGATTTAACCTCACGGTATACCACGTTGAAGTTAAATTGTGCTACGCGCCCCTTTCCTCGCGCTAACGCACTACATACCTAGCTATATTTATACCTGGATACCTATATTTTATAGCCGCCCGGATAGCCACCACCGTACAAAAGGTGTTAAAATGCACCACAGTAGCCCATGTAAGTAAGTCACATTCCGGGATCAGCCTGTGTATATCTGTTTCCAACAGGACGGCATAATTATGTCGATCGTCTAGGGGTAATCATCTCTCGTCAGTCGACATTCTATTGGATCCCACTCCATTTACCAGCAGGTACCTACAGTGGGGTCACTTTGTCGTGCCCGCATAAAACATAACTAATCGATGCCATTATCTCTGAAGAGGTAAGAAGAATAAAGGATCTTTGTCCTTTACCGGTTCTTACCAGTCTTTACTGGTTCAAGTGCAACTTCTGTTTTAAATATGAGACATGAGCTGGTCGGCTGCCGATTGAAATCAGGAATGTTTAAACCCACAAAATATTTAACGATTTCAAAATATCGGAAATGCTCTGTGTTCTTACTTGAATAGAACTTACGTAAGTTCGAATAGAAATTTGATAGTTTTGAATCAATAAGTTTCTTTATCTGGTTTGTGGGTAGACTTTTCTGCACCACACGGCCCAATTTGACTTTCGTGTGTTTTTTAAATTATGACGAAGTAAGGTTAACAATACTAATATTCTCTTTTATTTTTAAGTTATTAATATTATGCATGTTTAGCTTAAATTAGCTTTATATACGTCCCAGACGGTAATTTGGGCGTCCAAATTATATTTAGGGTAAAGGCTATAAAGTTACAGCACTCCGTGACCCACAGCACTAAACTTGTTTCAGTTGTGGGTAATTTTATTCAATTATACAACTTCTTATCTTCATCTACGGTGTAATAAAAACATTTTTATATTGTTTCGTGTATTTTTTTACGAAATTGCAAGAAGTTGGTAAAGCATGGCGGGGTAACTACACTGTAGAAAGTTATTATTTATAAAACAATATTTCAGTTTTTTTTATTCTTGACACAGTTGAGATGTTAACTTTAAAATATTTATACGGAATTCGAACTTTTGTTTATACTTGATTTTAATGAAACAAAGCTTATATGTGTTCTGCTCCTAACTGTCCACCTGTGAGAACTATATAAAAACTCGTTTGGTAATTTTGGAGAAGTGCGCTTACAAACATTGAAAAACCGATGTATTAATTATTAGTCTGTAAAATGTAGTTAGATATTGTAACTTTGACTTTTCGGATGACTAGATAGTCCGCTTCGTAACCACGAAGGCTAGAACGACTTCGAGACGTCGGGAGAAAATTATAACATAAAAAACCGCGATAAAACCCGTAAAATAGTTTTATTTTAACACCTAAAAACCATGTAAACATAAAAATCATTACGGTTATTAGGTGTTCAACATTAATAATTTCTACACATAGATAAACCTTCCACTTGAATCATATTGTCCATTGTTGAAAAGCATAGCAAAATAGGTTCAGTAGTTTTTGTATTCAGGCAGAGAGACACAAATGCGGTAAGGACTTCATTTTATTATATGTAAGGCTGGATGTGTCTTTGAAGGTACGATTCTATTCATCATCGTCATCAGCCTACAGCTGTCCACTGCTGAACATAGGCCTCCCCTAAAGCGCGCCACGTTGCTCGGTCCTCCGCTCTCTTCATCCAGCGTCCACCGGCGATCCTACGAATATCGTCGGACCGGCGGGTCGGAGGTCGTCCTACACTGCGCTTACCGAGACGCGGTCTCCATTCTGGGACTCGTCTGCTCCAGCGGCCATCAGTCCTACGACAGATATACGATCCTATTACAATCTTTGATTGTCTTTAAATCAAATTTAGATATTATGTTTGTTATATATAGCATTAGAACTTTATGCCTTAGAACTCTATGGTAACTTTTATATATTTTCTTAGACGTCTGTCAATAAAAATATAAAATAAAACCGTGCTACATAAAATAGATGTATTAATTAATTACATGCAAAATACAACATTTGGCGACGAGGGCGAAACGAACCGCAAAAAAAGAAAGAATAAAGTGAGTTATTATTATAATAATAATATAAAAAAGTGCAAAATAAAAATAGTCGCCATTACTATAGTGATCCATGCGCCATTACATGAATGGATTGTATTTACGATTTAATTAAAAAAGGAAAAAAATCATGGATACAAGAGAAAACTAAAGAAGAACTTATAATAATTGCTAACCATTTAACAAAGAAAACTTTATTTTCCGACAAGCATTCCATACAAGACATTAGAAAATACTTACGTGAATATATTGACAAAATTTATTCAGAAAGCTGTTCACCGAGTATAAACATGAATTCTATCACAAGTTTAGAGATATTTACTGGTGAAAATTGGAATGCATATCAACAACAATTTGAATGTTTCCTTCTATTAAACGACATAACGAAAGAAAAAAGAGTGCCATTACTTATCACAAAATTAAGCACGAAAGTGTATGATTTGTTAATAACGTTGTGCACGCCGACATCACCAGTAAATGAAACATATGAAAATATATGTGAAAAACTAAAACATTATATAATAAATCAATAGGTAGTCTTATTCTAAATCTTGACCACATTTAAGAAGTTGGTTGGCATGTCGTTTCCATTGCAACCCATCCACTTCTACTATGTAAGTTACACCTGGTACTAAAATCTCACAAATTTTACCTAACGACCAATTCTTTTTATTTTTCCTAAAATCTTTTACCATTACTTTCTCTCCTACTGTAAAAGCTTTAAAATTATCTTTACTATTTATTGTTGATATTATTTGTTCGCAGTTGTTTATTTATTTCAAGTTTTTGGTTTTTTTTTTTTTAAAAGGCAGGAGAGAGTTAAATAATTTGTTAATTTTATTAATTAGTTAGAAGATGTTTCTTTTATGTATTTGTTTTCATTTAAAGTGTGGGAGAGTGTTATATATAGCATTAGAACTTTATGCCTTAGAACTCTATGGTAACTTTTATATATTTTCTTAGACGTCTGTCAATAAAAATATAAAATAAAACCGTGCTACATAAAATAGATGTATTAATTAATTACATGCAAAATACAACAATGTTCTCTTTAGTGTATAGTGTAGTATATTGGAACTACTTCTTAGACCAATCAACATTGAGTCAGAATTGTTGTGTTCCTAATAACTATATCAGGTCGCACCGCACCGAGGCACCAAGAAAAGTAATGAAATACAGTCCCTAAGATGAGTAAAATAAGATCTAAAATAATCAAGGTTCTGAATTTCATCGTGGTTCAGTTAGCACCATATCTTAGCAATCCGGCTAATTAGAGTAATATTTCAAAATATAATATATTTTGCTAATCCTTTTATTTCACCGTCTGATGAATTCAGCGCCAAAACTAAAGCACCATCTGTTTTAGAACTAAATTAGTCTTGAGTAAAACGTAATATCTGTCGGACTATTGTGTTATGTAAGGTTTTCGGGGCGGTTGTCATAACTACTTCAGTTGTCTGTTGTCTACAAGTCCTTTGTGTTTTGCCTGCAAAATTATAAATTGCGAATATGTAGCCTACATTCATTTAACCCTTCTGCTCGTCGGACGATGTCTGGCAATCTTTAGTGTGTAATTGTTGGTTGAGAATTCTTGTGAAGTGACTTAAATTGCGCCTAATGGACGTACCGCCTAAAGGAAAGACATGGGTTTGGGAAGAGTGATGCCTTATTCAGGCTAAATGTTTTTCCATCTTATAGTAAAAGGAGATTTATGACTATTGTAGTGTAATATAATAAATTCAGCGTTGAGCTGTGGTTTGCGCTATAGCTTAACAATTTTTGCTGAGTGGGTCATCCAACATGTCACAGCGACGACGCGGCGTGCAAACTCTTTAATCTCTTTTTTTTTTATTAAACAGTTATTAGGAGTATTAGTATGTCGTTTGAAGCCATGACAAATAAAGGTTTTTTTTTCTAATAATTCTAACCTAACCTATATTACGCCAGGCATTAGACAAAACTTATATTTAATCTTTGCAAATGTTAGACAATATCTGCGGAAAACAAAATGATATATACGTACATATAGTGTACAGGTGTAACAGAGGTTAAGGCGATGAAATTTTCCAATAAAGTCATATTTTTAGGCATCTTCTTTGTTAAAACGACCTCTAGGAGACGTCATTGTTGAAAATAAATTGGATGTATACATACATAGGATGATAACATCGTCTACCTTTGCTTCGTTTCGGCTTAAAAGGTAATGCCAGCAAATTATGTCGTTACATAATACTTAATTTATCACAAAATATTGTCAATTTTTCATTTATTTATTTAATAATTCTCTTAATAAGTACTATAAATACGAAAATTTATGAAAATGTTTGTTAGAGCTAAACACACAAACAGCTCAACGGCAATGGATGAATTTTGACAATCGGATAGAACATGTCGTGTATTAAGACATAGGCTCATTTTTATCTTAGTAATTTGTACTCAAGGGTTTTTTTCAGGTTTTTAATAAGATCTTCTTGGCGTAATACAGGTGAAGTGGAATCTTTAGTTTAGGGATCTTTGTAGCAGAAAAGGCTTTACACGCGTGTAAAGCCGCGGGCAAAACCTAGTATGTTTAAAAGTAGGTAAACATGACTATTGTATGGGGTCACGGCTGATATTAATGCAGACTAATAGGTGTTAAAAACACTTATTTTACGAGTTTGCCAATTTAAATCGGTCCTTTCACTACAATTATTATTTTTTATCACAATCACTTCACAATCGTTTCACAATCAAACTCAGACACTCATGGCTCTCCTATCTGTTGCGCTAGTAAGGTTATAATGATAAATTATTAATTCAATATTGGTAAGTTTGTTGTTCCGTACCTGTCATATTTTTTTTAAACGAGTGCGGAATAATAACCTCTCTGCAGTTGATGGTAAGTAGAGTGGGGTCCAGTAGAATGTCGACTGACGAGAGATGATTACCCATTGACAGTCTATACAATTATGCCGGCCTGTTGGAATCTGATATACATAGGCTGATCATGACACGCGATATTTACGTGGGCCTCAATAGTGTGTTTTAAACTTTTGACGGTAGTTGCTATCCGGACGGATATTAAATAGCCACTAGAAAATATTTTTGGCGGGAATTTTAAAGTAAAACCAATCTGTACAAAACCTCTTCTTTTAACATGAAATAACCAAAACGGATTATAAACAGTAAGCCGGATTTGTCCATAGACCACAGATTTTAGTTTTGCAGCGGATTAATAGACTGGGTCTTGTCTGCTATGTCAATTATACAGGTTGAATTTTTTAAACGAGGTTTTTATTATTTTTTGTAGATAAATCGAACTTGAATGTAGTTATTATTTGTTTTATTTTTATTTTATTTTATTTTATTCAAAAGGAACAGAAAACAGTTACACATTAAATAAGTAAAGGGTAAAATTACACATGTACTGCATTAATAAACATGTAACCAACAACACTGTTCACAGTTTAACAGAAAACTTTACAAAGAAGCAACAAAGTTTTAAAGCGTATTGGAGTTACATTTATTATATAACTAGCTTTTGCTCGCGGCTCCGCCCGCGTTATAAAGTTTTTCAGGCTAAAGTTTTCCGTTATAAAAATAGTAGTTTCCCGGGAGCCTATGTTCTTCCCAGGGTCTCAAACTGTCTCCATACCAAATTTCATCTTAATACGTTAGGTAGTTTTTGAGTTTAACACGTTAAGGCAGACAGATGCAGCGGGGACTTTGTTATATTATTTAGAACTTTTTAAGTGAAACAATCCCGTCATACATCATTGTTGCATAACTTTAACCGTTTACGCAGCGCAGGCAACGGAAGCTCTCAAAACTCATAATTTGCCCCGTTTTTGCAACATGTTTCATTACTGCTCCGCTCCCTATTGGTTATAGCATGATGATATGCCTATAGCACTCCAGGAACAAAGGGCTATCCAACACAAAAAGATTTTTTCAGTTCAAACCGGTAGTTCCTGAGATTAGCCATTACTGCTCCGCTCCTATTGAATATAGCGTGATGATATATAGCCTATAGCTCTCCACGAACAAAGAGCTATCCAACGCAAAAAGATTTTTTTAGTTTGGACCGGTAGTTCCTGAGATTAGCCATTACTGCCCCGCTCCTATTGGGTATAGCGTGATGATATATAGCCTATAGCACTCCACGAATAAAGGGCTATCCAACGCAAAAAGAATTTTTCAGTTTGGACTGGTAGTTCCTGAGATTAGCCATTACTGCCCCGCTCCTATTGGGTATAGCGTGATGATATATAGCCTATAGCACTCCACGAACAAAGGGCTATCCAACGCAAAAAGAATTTTTCAGTTTGGACCGGTAGTTCCTGAGATTAGCCATTACTGCCCCGCTCCTATTGGGTATAGCGTGATGATATATAGCCTATAGCACTCCACGAACAAAGGGCTATCCAACGCAAAAAGAATTTTTCAGTTTGGACCGGTAGTTCCTGAGATTAGCGCGTTCAAACAAACAAACAAACAAACAAACTCTTCAGCTTTATATAATAGTATAGATTAGCTATTACTGCTCCGCTCCTATTGAATATAGCGTGATGATATATAGCCTATAGCTCTCCACGAACAAAGGGCTATCCAACGCAAAAAGAATTTTTCAGTTTGGACCGGTAGTTCCTGAGATTAGCCATTACTGCCCCGCTCCTATTGGGTATAGCGTGATGATATATAGCCTATAGCACTCCACGAACAAAGGGCTATCCAACGCAAAAAGAATTTTTCAGTTTGGACCGGTAGTTCCTGAGATTAGCGCGTTCAAACAAACAAACAAACAAACAAACAAACAAACAAACAAACAAACAAACAAACTCTTCAGCTTTATATAATAGTATAGATTAATGTGTAGTCATTTTTCCAAGTTATTGTCATCATCCTGTTAGGCTTAAAACGTTTTTGCATTAATTTCCATTTCCTTGCTGGACTGTACGTAATTTTCAAAATATTTAAATGCAGAACTTAATGACTTCAAAAATTATGTCGGTCTTCTTTATAAATTAGACCCCAGGGTAAAACCTCGATGTTCTAGAGAACGTTAGACCCTACAATTCTTTGAAATTAAAAAGTGGACAGAAATCCAGTTAGAAAGGGCAAGGTAGGAGCAACGGACACTTTATAAAAAAAGTTTCTTTTTTCAGCTTTAAACGTTTTGATAACCTTATAAAATTCGCTGCTTAAGAACTAAGGCCTAAAAAAAAATATGATTTGCGGGAAAGGTGTAAAAAACAAATTGAAAACAATATAGAAGGCCGAGCACTGGGCGGTCGTAGGAAGGGAGAATCTCTGTATATCTATCTATTCTATAATGTCTTTTTCTTGTCATAGGGTTACAGAGCATGCTTTGTAAGGTCGTCTTTTCAACAAGAAAATATATAAATTTTGAATTGGGTCACATTAGTTCTAAGGGTGCGACATGCAAAAACGAAGAAGGCTAAAGGAATTTTATTGCGTTAAGGAAAACAGTATAATATGTATTATGTTTTCTTTTTTATATCCGTTGTTACAACTTGTGTCTGTCCTAAACTGCCTCCTTCTCCCCTATACATATAAGTAACAATAGTACGTATATTTAATTACCCGAATAAATAACTTGTCATGTCGATATTAATGTCACTCAATGTACCGATAATGGATTACCCTGTATCTAGTTACGGTGGCGAGGAACAAATATGGCAAATATTTTCGACATCAGTTGTATCGAAACTAATGGCTTTGTTGATGTACATTAGCCCGGGTTCGACTTTCAGAGACATAAATTGAGTGATTAATTTATTCAAAATAACACATTTCAGTACGTTATTGTACTCATGGCATTAGGTCCAACTTCGGCCTCACGGAGTGAGGTCTGAGTTTAGCAAAACTATAGCAAAACCTTTAAGGTATAAATTGGTATTCGTGGTAAAAAAAGTCAAGGATCATCGAAGTTTCTTTTTTATGAAAGACTAGTTAACAATGCATTCGTGTTTCTAGTATAACAGTGATTGTGTATGCAAGCCATGCAGAGGCCCGAGCGCGCTGGATTGCAACTTGTTACGAACAATCAACATTTTTTCGTTTTTGGGAGACTTTTAGGACTGATTTACTAGTTCTTACAATTTTGCTGTAAAATAAACAGGAAAGCAGAAAACTGCTGAAATATTATTAATATACATAATTATAAAGACATTTTTTCTTAGCATTGTGTAAAATGTACCTAATTCAAATTCAAAGTCTAATGTAATTCTTTTATTGGATTTATAGTGTGTTGGTTCGTAGGTATTAAGACCATCGAAGAATGGACACTGGTAAGATTCTTATTAAGTCAATTGTAGTGTGAGAACTACCAATATCATTTAATTATTAGTCTGTCCTCACGTGAACTCATTGTTTGATTAAAGACCATTTTGTGTACCAACCAACCTACCAAATTGAGTAGCTCTGAGTGCTTGCGACGTGCAAATTGGATTAATATTAAATTTAAATAAAAATATTTTAATTTTGATGAATAATTCACGGGCGTTTTTACACGATGCAAATTCTATCTCGTTTTCGGTCGGATATTGAAATAACGCGACGGATGCAGAGGTATTTGCTCAACCCGATTAAAACAGGTCTACACGAGAAACTTCCAGTTCAGTTCTGGGTGAAAGGTAAATAAGTAGATAGAACTTGAAATTAAAGTCTTGGTTTTACTATAATAGTCAATTTGAGTATTATTATTAGTTTTAATATCTATAATAAACGTGCACGGCAGTGACCACACAAACGGACATCCAAAATGTTCACAAATGCAATATTACTAGGTTTATTATTTACCTATTTACAAAGATTTGTTATTATGAGACGACTTCAAGTGTCAATATTATACAGATTAGATATATTCAAGTCTCAAAGTCTTGGATATAAAACAAGTGTTTACGCTTTGTCAGGCCAAGTTCGAAGTCTCTACTCGTACGCAATGAATTTTAACGACAAAGTTATTTTTGTGACCGGCGGTAGTTCTGGCATTGGGGCAGCTATTGCCGTCAAATTTGCAGCCCATGGTGCCAAAGTAGCAATAGTCGGAAGAAATGAGACCAAACTGAAAAACGTGAGTGTAGAATGCGAACGCAGTGGCAGCAAACCACTTATTATAATAGCAGACGTTGCGAGGGACGGCGATGCTGACAAAGCAATAAGTGCCACTATCACACATTTCGGAAAAATCGACGTCCTCGTCAACAATGCCGGCATTACTGGATATTCTAGTATTGTGACAAACGATACGATGGTCTTGTTTGATCGAATCATGTCTGTGAATCTACGAGCAGCTGTCTTCATCACACACCTCACGGTGCCGTATCTTATAGAAACTAAAGGCAACATTATTAACGTTTCCAGTATTGCTTCCACATGCGCATTATCTAAAGGTCATTATGCCTATTGTACGTCGAAAGCAGCTTTGGACCACTTTTCAAGGTGTATTGCTTTGGAACTAGCTCCCCAAGGGGTTCGTGTCAATACTGTTAATCCAGGACCTGTGAAAACTGATATTATCGAAAATACGGGAACACCTGAAGCCTTCTTAGGTGATGTATGGGAGAAATATAAAAATATTATGCCGCTTAAAAGAATTGGGGAACCTGAAGAAATTGCTGACCTTGTGATGTTTTTAGCAAGTGATAAAGCTAGGGGCATTACTGGCGGTTCGTTTATTTCTGATAATGGAACTCTTTTGAGAGGCTCGTTGGAATAGTTACCCGCGTATAATAGATCTGGGCGGCATTATTATTTTAATAATTAATTGTTTTTACGAAAATGTAATTTCATGTTAATTAAATGTGAATTATATTAATGTTAAGTAGTAGTTGTTTTAATAATTTATTCCATATATCATACTAATTACTGTTAGGGATTGTATTAATAATTTTAGCAAGCTGAAGAAAATCTTTTTTTTATACTGGTAAATGGTTTTTCTTAAGTAAACAATGCATAAATATTTGGTAGTAAGCTGCGGTGGGATTGGATTGTAGGAGGCGTAACATTGTATAAATAAAATAACTTGCTAATCTTTATGGCGGTCCATTCAAGTCAATAATATCGTGATAACTTTTAAACTATTCAGCCAAATAACTTAGTGTAAAAGACAAAGTTTATCTACTGTTAGCATAAAATATTTTTGTGAGGGTATTTGTAACGCTTTTTGCAATCAGCTTTCTAGCACTACATTAAATACTTAAAGCGAGAATGTATTTATGTTGATAAGACTTTAATAAATATTCTAAAATGTGTGTTGTAAAAAGAGGATCCGATTTAATTATAGGTCATTATTTTGGTCATAGCGACTTCCGCATAAAAGATAAATATACGCTGTCGCAGACTTTTATTTAGAACTATAATATAAGACAAACAATCCTACGGAACATCATCTTTGTCTAACTCCAAAGGTTTAGGTAGTGCACGCCAAGGTAGCAAAATTTTTCCGTCTTACTTGATATGTATCGTTATATTATGACCAAGTTACACAAAATTATTATAAATTGTAGCCTATGTGTTATTCTGATATATAAACAATATTACTCTAAAGTTTCATGCAAATCCGTTCAGTAGTTTTTTCGTAAAATAGAAATAAACATACATACATCCAGACATCCATCCTCACAAACTTTCACATTTATCATATAAGTAGGACATCATGCAGACATCAATTTCTGAACTTAACCTTCCATAAAATCTTAAAACATATCATTTTACGAGCTTAACTGCTAAGTAATATAAAGTAATCTAAAACTGGCTTGTTAAAGTATTTTTACATTTTATCACCCATACAGTAAAAAAAAGAAGTCCTCCGGAACCAGCAAAATTTTAAAAGGGTTCTATGAGAAAGAAAGAGTTTGGAAACCTTTGCTATAACTAAAATACATTGCAGAGGTGATCTCTTGATAGTATCACTTACTGCTTTGTCAGCATCGTTGTCCTTAGATATCAGCTATTAGAGGTTTGCTGTCACAACGTTTTTCAGTTTGGTCTCATTTCTTTCGATTATTGCAGCTTTGACACCATGAGCTGCATATTTTATGGCAGTAGAAGCTCAAAATGTCCAATAGTGTCACTTACTGCTCTGTTAGCATCAACCTCCTTAGCAACGTTTGCTATTATAACAAGAGGTCTGCTGCCGCTGCGTTCGCACTCTTCACTCACGTTTTTCAGTTTAGTCTCATTTCTTCCAACTATTGTAACTTTAGCACCATGACTTGCAAATTTTATGGCAATAGCAGCCCCATGCTAGAACTGCCGCCGCTCAATAAAATATCTTTATCGTTACAACTCATTGTGTACAAGTGGAAATTTCGTAGAAAATCGAAACACTTCTTTATGATAAATTATACATGTTTAGTGACAACGAACGAACTTAATTGTTTTATTTCAAATGAAATATCATGAACAGGATACAGTATAGATAGAAACATAGACAAAATCATAGTACATAAAAACATTGTTGACATAATTACAACATTTTATATCAATGATTTTGTTATCATCTAATCTGTATGATCTATTTAGATATATGATTTATGAAATTATTTAAAGTAAATGATAACCGCAATCCTAATAATATAAATGCCAAAGTTTGTGGGGACGTATGAATGTATGTTTGATCCTCTAACGAAAAACTACTGAAAGTATTTGGATGAAACTTTACAGTGATACTGGTCATACATCAGAATAACACATAGGCTACAATTTATAATGATTTTGAGTAATTTGGTCATAATATAACGACATAATCAAGTAAGTCGAAATTAAAGTTATCCCGGAAAACTCCTTAACTCGGGCGAAGTCGCGAGCAAACGCTAGTAATATTATAAATCGTCGTCTGCAACAGAAGTTTGTTGTGTGTTTGTTTGTTATGTGTATCATAAGTAGAACTTTATAAGTCGCTGGATGGGTTTGATTGAAATTAATTTTCATCTTGCGTAAAGCGTAGTGGAACTTTATTTTTGAAAAACACTTTCACATGAGTGCAGCCGCCATCAAAAGTTAGTATAGTATTGCATGTGTTTTTAGCCTACTCATGAAGATATATTATAAATGACACATTTTTTAAGATTTACGCATGCAGTGATGTTAAATGTATAAATAAAATTGTCATTTCTACAAAAGGTCTATCATATCCTATTGTATAATTATTGATTTGGTCTATTTTAGTGGTTAATTTAAATCAAACACATGCAGCGGCTTATAAGATTCTTGTTATGATACAGATCCAAACATTTACACTGAAATTCTGTTGCAGACGATTTATAATATTATTACGGTTATTGTTTACTTAAAATCATTTGGTAAATCATATAGATTATACAGATTAGATAATAACAAAGTCGTTGATATAAAAGAAGAGTTTAGATTTAGTTTGTACGTAATTTCTACTCGTGCACAATGAGTTGTAACGACAAAGTTATTCTAGTGACCGGCGGCAGTTCTGGCATTGGGGCTGCTATTGCCATAAAATTTGCAGCTCATGGTACCAAAGTTGCAATAGTTGGAAGAAATGAGACTAAACTGAAAAACGTGAGTGAAGAGTGCGAACGCAGCGGCAGCAAACCTCTTGTTATAATAGCAGACGTTGCTAAGGAGGTCGATGCTAACAGAGCAGTAAGAGACACGATTGCACATTTTGGAAAAATTAACGTCCTCGTCAACAATGCCGGTATTGGTGGAAATTCGAGTATCATGGCAAACGATACTATGACCGTCTTCGATCGAATCATGTCTGTGAATCTACGAGCAGCTGTCTACATCACACACCTCACGGTGCCGTATCTTATTGAAACTAAAGGCAACATTATTAACGTTTCCAGTATTGCTGCTACTTGCGTATTATCAAAAGGTGATTATGCCTATTGTACGTCGAAAGCAGCTTTGGACCACTTTTCAAGGTGTATTGCTTTGGAACTAGCCCCTAAAGGAGTCCGAGTTAATACCGTCAATCCTGGTCCTGTAAAAACTGATTTTGTCGAAAATATGGGAACACTTAATGCTTACTCAGATGATGTATGGGAAAAATTGAAGACTATAATGCCGCTTAAGAGAATTGGGAATTCCGAGGAAATTGCTGATCTTGTTATATTCGTAGCGAGTGATAATGCGGGGAGTGTTACTGGTAGTTCGTTCTTTTCTGACAATGGAAGTCTTGTGAGAGGCGCCTTTGAATAGTAATACGACAAAAATATTAAATATGATTTTGCAATAATCATACTTTAGTCGTTCGTGGTTATTTTAATGTTTGCTTAGCTTCAAAATTTTTGATGCTTAAGTATAAAAACAAAATATAATTTGTTAAGGTTAATTATCATGTATGCGTTATTAAGTTTCACACTAAATTGCGTTTGCAACCTGAAAACTTTTTGGCAGTGTATAGATAATGTTATTTAGTGCTAAGAGACCACGTCAATTTTAAGTTTATTTCTTTCTGCAATTCAAATGTTTATTTATTTTTGATGTTTATATAATTTGAAAATAAAAGTATTTAACGGATTTATTCGCGGCCTTTATATTATTATTTTCTCCCGACGTTTCGAAGACTTTGCAGCCTTCATGGTCACGGGGGGGAATTTATATAATTTTCCAACACGCTTACAAATTACTTTTTGATGCTATAATGACACAAATAAAGTGACCCGTTTTTAGTATTGTATATTAAAGTTTAATAATACTTTATAACTGAATTTCCTGAAGCGAAACAAGGTTGGATGAAAATGTGGAATAATTCTAGGACAGAGGCACAAACTATGCGCCACTATGTCAAGTTGATGTGTGTGATAAATTATACCGTGGTGTTACTCGATCCTCATTTTTCATGTGATTTTGTGCGGGGAAATGTGGATTTATTTTCATTACTTTGTTTTTAAATGGCTTACCTAGGTTTCCTAAAATGGTAATATTTTGCAATAGATAATTTATAAACTATTAAGATCGTCACTTGCTTATCTAACCCCATCCAAAATAGATGATACTTTTGGATGGCAAATAGGCACTCGTGAATTCCAAGGGCTTGATTGACTATTTGCACCGTTTCCTTGCAAAGTAACACCAAGAAACGGTCAAACGGACATTAAAGTTTATAAATTAAAGTCTTCTGACACTGTATGGTGCATAATTTTATACCTTTCTACGATACACCAGCATTACAAGTCATTCATATTTCTCTTTTAAACAGCAACTGTACTTCAAACCCCGGTTTCACCTTACCTATGACGTCTTATGCCACCTAGGTAATTTTGTTTGAATTGAAAAGGATGCTCTTTTATCTTTATGACTATCAAAGCTGTCCTTCGATAAGAACACCTGTAATTGCAAAAAGACGGATATACCCAGAAGACGAAATAGGGTTCCTTGACCTTAAATTTAAAACTTTCATTATTTACCACGGAAACAAACATATTACCGGGAGAAAAGTAGCCTATATGTCTATCCAGAACATAGTCTACCTGTGTGTTAAATTCATTCAAATCCGTTTATCAGTTTCTGAGTTTACTTATAACAAACATTCAAACATTTTCACAAATTTTGGAATTTATAATATTAAGTAACAAGTTAGGTAAGAGTATGATTTACTCGTACTGCTGTAGCTTTAATACGCGATCCATTAAGTATGTGTTCACACTAAGCCTGATTTGATTAATCCAATATTTTGGTCTATAGAACATTTATTGTTTTTGTAGTAAAATGAATCGATTGTGAACTTTTTCAGTGTTGTCACCTTTTTTTTAGTAAATCACCTCATTGATCTATTTACAATGTAGCTAGATTGTGACTATTCAGAAGCTGATTCCCAAATGGGACTTAAACTTAAAAAGATACAAGACTGAAGCCAAGATGGCTTTAAACCATTGTTAAAGCTAACGTTATGTAACATCATCATCATCATCAGCCAGTTGTAGTCTGCTGCTGGACATAGGCCTCTCCCAAAATATTCCACATTGGCCGGTCTACTGCTTTATGCATCCAGTCGATGCCCTATTGTGTTCTTCTAACGTTATGGGAATGACACAACCTAACGATAGAATTATCAATAGGATAAGTCATATACATTAATTATATTTAAATTGTATTAGCGTTAACGATTGTAGGAAAGTATCTTAGCGGTCTCTGGTCACCCTCTCGGTACTTGAAGCAGAGCTCTGATTTGGCAGAGATCCAGTCCACTTAGATTTTATGTGCTATTCACACTCTCAAAGCGAAATCGTGATGAACTTTTGCTGCAATTATACTCATACCTTATTGCATTGCAATTTCGACGACGAATTTCAAAGATATATAATTTCTGCTGCTTTTATCACCGATGGGGTAGGCTGAGGTGTAACATTTCAGCGCGATAGTCAAAATGCATCCGAAACTCATTAGTTGTGTTTTTGCGTTCTGTTTGGTCGAGTCTACTTCTTACATACATACTTATATAAAGCATCACAGCTTTTCCCGTTTTAGGGGTAGGTAGGGGTGTAACACCTCAGTGTGATGGTCGTACCGCGTGCTCAACACAGCACCATCGCGACAGTCTATTGCTTACTAACACAAAAACTAAATAAACCTTTTTAACAAAACATTATACCGCTTTCAAAAACCACTAAAACAAAAAATAATTCAACATGACTGGTATACATTGGTTGCCAACGTTGGAGTCAGTGACGAATTAAAAATGCTAAGTAAGCTGGAAAAATAGTTAGTGGAATAACTTCCACGCGGGCGGAGCCACAAGCAGAAGCTAGCTTATCATATAAAAGTTTCAAGATTTTGAATGAATTATCCTGCCTTATTCATGTAGTATTTATCACAGAAGATCTCGTTTATATTAAAAATATCTTTCATTTGTTTTAAAATGAAATCCTAATGGTTATTGTGAACATGACCAAGAAAATGAAGATGTATTTGGGTTCGATTACAAATGCTCGGTCGGTTAATGCATGTTTGGTGTTTACTTCGAAGTTATAATTCACGAAATTCCATTTAAAAGGGTACAAATAAATTATTCAGAGGTATCGTTAAGTCTTTGGATTGAATTTACAATTGGTACCTACTGTGTTTTATATTTTATTTCTTTACCATAATTAGAAATAAATAATTCTGAATTCCTTAAAGACGGTTAATATGAAGTAGACAGCCGGTCGCATAATTTGAGTGAAATACTTTCTATTACATACTTGGGGAAGGGTTTTGTTGACCCCACATTTGAGGTCACTTTATTACTATTCATCATGATGATCATGAGTCACTTATCTACAGGCAGGTAAAAATGAAAACGTATCTGTTACTAATTTAGACAATCTCGAATGGCATTCCCCCATTTATAAATGGTGACGCTCAGTGGCAAAGAGTTAAAATATAAGTGGAATCTCACACAACGTATATGTACTGCATAAATATAGTCTGCGAGTCGTTATAATGATAATTAAAATGACATAAATTCTCCATAAAAGGAAGCCGGTAGGAAAAGGCGATACTACAACATAACGTATAAGTACTAATATCCATGAACGTGCTCTGCAAATCGTTCTAATGATAATTAAAATCACAGAAAGGGGAGCCGAGAGGAATTAGCGACACTGCGACGCAACGTATAGGTACTAATATGGTAAATAAATTCTATATAAAGTGAAGCTGACAGGAATTATGTTATATGAATCCTTCGTTACTGGTAACGCTAGCCCTAGATAAATGTAGTTTCGAGAGTATGTTCCACGTGCCGCTGGTTGACGTCAATGCTTCATTGAAGACAAAGCAGAATTAACGGAAACGTCCCCGCGTCCTCGTTGTTTTGAAACCTGGATTGTGCAATACAATCCCCCCCGTGACCATGAAGGCTGCAAAGTCTTCGAAACGTCGGGAGAAAAATAAAATATTAAAAACCGCGATAGAACCCGAAAATGAGTTTAATTTCAATGTGCAATACAAATTAAATTCAATTATAATATAATTTAATTGTTAAATAATTTAGCGTTTATTTTAATGAAATTCGTAATTCGAATGTAAGTAATTATATTTAATATCTATTGATAAGTGAAGTATGCAAACACTTGCTTGCTGGTAAGGACAAGACACTTACGTATAATATTATCTTTATTTGACACTTCATTCTTATGAAGATTATTATACGCACTTGTATGTTACTTGGGATTCATGGACAGACATGAACATACTTCATGGAGAATTATGTTTACATAGCAAACAGCTTGTACGCCTTGGTTTAAAGTTTAAACAATCCGCCAGCGTTAAAAATTGGTTTAAAAAAGGTGCATTTGCGTACAAAAACAAACACACATCACGCTTTTATCCCCGAAGAGATAGTGGGTGCTCTGGTAGCAGAGGTAACCAGGGCACCAATTTTTCGCCTGTGCGTTGCATCCCACGATGTGATAAGGGCGAGCCTATTGCCACATCGGGCTGAAACTGATCAGAAACATCTATTACAATTCACGCCATTCATTCCATTACCGCTTTGCCCGACCCGGGACTTCAAAGCGATGGTGTACCGCGTACGCTATGTTACTCCACAAAGGCGGTACACATACGCACATACAATCACAAAACATCATCAGCCACACGGTGTCTAATACTAAACATGTGCCTCCCTCAAAGAATTCCAAATCATTCTATTGGAAGCGACCGGCATCCAGCTAAAAAATAAAACAATAATTATTTATGTTAATTTATAGTTAACACTGTCCTAGTCCTTTTTTATTATATTCAAAAGTTTCTTCAAAATACCACGGTTTTTCCTTGTTGGTATCCAACGAATTTGTGTTTCGGATAATGTGTTATCGTTTTAAAGTACTCATGATACAGGCCGTGCTTAGCATGAGGATCATTGCCGGATTTATATTTTTATGAGTGTAGGCCAATTTATTTCCGCCGCCCCATGTATGTAGGTTTCTAAAATACTTAATAATTTTCCATTTGGTATTAAGGAAGGCACTAAAGTTAAATAAACGAATGATTAATTAAATCGAGTGAGCGTCCTCTGAAATCTGCCGCCCATAGGTTTACAAATCCACGACTGATGATGATTACTAGTAGTGTACTATTAATGTCTATCGTTCTTTTATTAATAATAACACTTGTAAACATTGTCACGATGGTGTTGTAAATAAAAATGTGAATAAACTGCTTTTTTCGTCTGTGATTTTTTTATTATGATTTTTTCTAATGTGTGAAACATACACATTATTAAAAATGAGTTACTGGCGCGTAACGTTTGTTTAACAAACAAAGTTGTTAATAAAGAACGTAATTAACGCGAAACATGAATGTTTATTTAAAAATCAACCGTCTGGTTATCGTTATGCCTTGTTACATACGTTGTTGGAAATATGGTACAGTCAGTCTCAAATTAATGTATACCCGACATAACAATATACTACTAATATGCATCGAAGCGATCTGTAAGTCGCTCTTCTGATAATTAAATTCTACATCAATTAAAAAAGGAAGCCGATGCTAATGTATACGCGGATGAAGAATAAATGTGTGATTACAAATTTAATTAGCATGGAATATATCATATAATATAATATTATTAGAACATGGAATGTCTTCCTTTCAACAGATTCTACATTCAGTTAGCATCGATCATACTAGATAGTAATTTCAATAGAATTTGTCCAACATATTAACGAACGAATGTTCATGATTTGCTAAGATTTTATATAAATTAAACTTGGAAATGCATGATAAAACAAAACAGTCGGCATTCTTTTGGGCCCTGCTCCACTTACCATCAGGTGCAGTAGGGACACTACCATATCCATAAAAAAAATAAACAGACCTCTATTGCTTCAACTATCCGTTTATCACAAATCACTTTGTCAGGATAAGCATAGTGACTAGTAAGTACAATTGACTAGACTAATATAGTGACGCTTTGATATCTAGTTTAACACTGAATTCTACTAAGTCTAAACTACGACTTATAATAATAAAAGTAAAGAATTATGGCAACTCCTTAAGGGTCCAACATGTAGTCGTATCTAGTGGCGGATTTGCCCTAAGGCCCAGTAGGCCCGGGCCTAGGGCGGCCAGACGATAAGAGCGGCAAATCAGGCCAAAAAAAACATTGATGATTACAAGAAATAATTCAAATGTAAAGTATCTTAATGTATTAAAGGCTCGCGTATCTTATGATTGTAATCTTCCTAAATCTCTATGTAGGGTGCTGAGAAAGGGGCGGCACATGGCCTCGAGCCTAGAGCGGCTAGGACTGCAAATCCGCTACTGGTCGTATCCAAGGTCAACCTTATTCAATAACAGAATATCAACAGGGAATGTTTATGTAAATTCGGGGTTCGGAAATGATATGACCCGAATGTTTTGTATTTGATCGAACAAGCCCCAAATGTTCATATAAATCATAGTATACGAGACTGTACAGAATGTATAAATATTTTAGGGATCTCTTCATACTTAAGAGGTTTTATCGTATGTTAGGAGTTAGGAATATCCGCCATTTTCAATAATCAACCGCAATCGTTTTTTTCGAAGTATCTCCAAAATGGACCAATCAGAACAAAGATTTTTGACATACTTACAAACGAATTATTTTGATTGACTCATTCCGGAATCGGATCCATCACTAAGATTAGCATCTATATTGAAAACGGCTTTATATCGCTCTAAGCGTCTACTCTGATCGATACCTACTCATTTCCCCTCATATTCTCACGATATTTTTTTACTAAAACTAGATTCTCTGACGCAGTCGACAACACTCTATTAATATCCCTTACATTATTATCTAAAATATGTAGGTGACTCCACATTCATGACAAAATATGGTGTATGTTCTACCTCATTCCATATTCGGAGAAGATTGGTGACTAGGCGTCACAAGATGTTTAAACATATTTGTCAGAATGTGCCCGGAGCGGAGTCTTATCGCTGCCAGTCCCTTCTGTCTCCTTAAAAGACAGCCAGTAATCCTTGGAGATTGTAACGCTTTTGGTTGGATCGTGCATACTAAATACCTTTTTCTCGTTTGTTTTTATTGTTTAAGTGATGAGATGAGCTTGACGTTCGCCTGATGTTATAGTGGTGGGGGTGCGGGTGGGAAAATCTCCTGTTTGGTCTATTGGTGCTACGGGACAATGATTGGTATTAATAAAATAAGAATATCAGCCCTATATATTTTTTACTGCCCACTGCTGGGCATGGGCCTCCTCTACTATTAAGAGTTTCAGGCCTTACCACGGTGGCCAAGTACGGGTAGGTTAAGTATACTTGGGCTTATAGGAGAAGGAAGGCTATCGTCACATTGAACACAATTTGCAATTCCGTCAAACTCAGATGTATTTTTCGTATAATCGTAGTTGTTTTTACCTACTGGCATGGAAAAGTGACTTCACTGGATCTGATGGTAAGCAGAGTAGGATCCAGATAGTATGTCGACTGATGATAGATGATTAACCTAACCAGTCGACACAATTATGCCGGCCTGTTTGATAGAGACATACACAGGATAATCCTGGAACGCCACACTTAGACTTTTATGGCGGTTCTTAACACCTTATTTACGGTGGTCGATATATTGGCTTACAATATATATCCTACCAATAGCAAACCATCTTGAATACAAAATAATAAATTTATCTTAAAAATATAACGTACGTGGGCCATTGTGTCGGGTTTTATGACCTTGTTTACGATGGTTGCTATACAAGCGGATACAAAATATATCCCTACCAATAGTAAACCATCTTGGATACTAAATAATCGATTTCTCTCAAAAAAATTACAACAGTTAGTCGATAATTGAAAAACATACTACCCTACCGTTCCCCACTATATTGTTATTTCACTGCAATCAATCATCCCATAAAATCCTGACAAAACGATCCCTGGGCAAAGTAAAGTTTTTAATTAAAAGCCGTGACTGATGGCTGACAAGAAAAAAATGATTCTAATCTTTTAATTGAAGCCGGGAAACAGAAAATAGATCATAATTGTAATATAGTATCGAGTGTTGAAAGTTTTCAAAATCTTTTGTTCACTAATACTAAAAACACATATAGCTCGCGTAAAAGAACATGTAGCTGACATAAAAGAACACATAGCTGACGTGAAACACCGACGCTCTACGAAGTCTGCAGTCGCTGAACACTCTGTAGGAGGCTCCAATCATTATCTGCGACTAGATAAGCCATAAATCCTTACCAAAGAACACCGATTCCTTCCTAGAATGATTCGCTAGGCTATTGAAATTTAAAAAAAACATCTGAATTTCAATGGAGAAGAAGGTTGGAAGCTTGCACAAGCCTGGGCTTCCACATTAAATTAAATAGGAATCCAAAAGGCCAGCTGTCAGTTCGCCCCGTGACTATGAAGGCTGCAAAGTATTCAAAAAGTCGGGAGAAAACAAAAACATAGATAACCGCAATGAAATCCGTAAATAGTTTTATTTCAATCACTAATACGAAATTATATTGACCCTAATTCAAATAAAAATAGCTTATACGCGGGCGGAGCCGTGAGAAACAGCTAGTACAATATAAACACAACATCCATTAGTAAGTAAACAGCAGAAAGTTGTCAAGAAGAAAGAAAAACAAAGCCCAATTGGTCAGTAATACAATCGGACAAGTATATTCGAACAGCGTTTGTAAATAGATTTAATTAACTTTTTGGTTGTTTGCTCTCGTTTTAGGATAGCGATTGTCTGCGGTTTTCTACCCTGGAATTGTTTTAAGCATTGATGAATTAGACCTGAAATATTGTCTAGTCCTTTATGTTAATTAGAACTAGGGGTCAATTTGTAGGGATTTGACTGTCAGATTTAATATATTAGCAAAACATTGCTGGCAGAATATATTTGAAAGCGCAGGAGGGCCTTCATCTGAACGCATTATAACACTGATACACTGATTAACACATTTTGTAGCGATTTGTCGCAAACGTAGTGCGCTGGCCGTTCCGTACCACCAAAAGTCAAATAAAGATGGCCGGCCCCGCTACCGTCGACACGACGCTCCGCTAGAGTGCTGACGGTGCCACTCTTGACGTGGACTTTCCTGAGACGCGCCGACATATTTTATTTTATTTATTTATTTAAAAACTTTACTGCACACCATACATATTTAAGAAAAACCAATTATATATACACATGGTGGAAATAGTTTAAACACCGATTATACAAATGGCGGTCTTATGCTTGAGGCGATTTCTACTGGACAACCATGGATTTAAATAATAAAAATAGTGTAAAGGGCAGTTCAGGGCGTATGTAAAAATGACACAAAATTTTGTACCCGGATAGCTACCATCGTACACGAGGTGTGAATACTCGCCATAGTGGCCCACGTAAGTGTGCCGCGTCCCGGGATCAGCCTGTGTATATCCGGTTCAAACATGCCGGCATAACTGTGCCGATGGTTAAGGGGTATCACCTAATATCAACATGGACCCAACTCTTACCATCACGTGCAGAGGGCCCATTTTGCTTTGTCAGTATGAAAGAAAAACACAATATTATACAATTTTATATTTCTTCACTCCTCTATGTGAACTTTAAGTATGTTAAATCTCTCCTTCGTTCGCGCAATGTTTTAAAAAGGAGTACAATGATTTCTGGCGGTACAATTAGTATACTCACTGCCATCTCGTCTACATCAATGGAATTATAAGAAGACCTATGTGGTATGGACACAACTGTAGTGATTTTTCGCATAGCAATCACGGTGAATTGCGATAGACGATACTGGATTGCGATAGCACAATAGGAACCGTCCGAGGGGCCGCGGCCGGTCAGGCGCAACATCTGCCTGACTAGCAATCATCCCTTTCCATGAAGGAAGGCAACCATCTATACCTCTACAGCGGTGTCACCCTTTACGCCAAGATTTTTTTTCAAGTAAATATATTGATACGATATAGAATTTCCTTATTATATTTGAATTCTTATCATAAAGTATGTCGGAGTAAGGTTCCGTAGTAAATTATTCAACGCAGAACTCTAACGAACACAGGATATAGAATATCCAGTTCGTTCAAATTAAAGAATTTAACAAATGTTTTCTAAAAACATGTATGATTTCGACATATTTTTTTACGTCATTAAAATATATTTGCGTATGAAAGTATATTTGATTTCACGAAAAACAACGCAGGTATCGGGTGAAACAAACATTTAGAAAGTACTTTTGCCGCAAATAAACTGAATGAATATTCAAATTGAACTAATTTTCAGATTCTATTGCGGTTAGTACGCGGTTCTGCGTAGATCGGACCACCAACAGCAAAAAATTTTTAAAAAGTTGTATAATTTTAAAATGTAGGTAGATATTGTAACTTTGACGTTACGGATGAACAACACCTCAGTCCCACCGTGACCATGAAGGCTGCAAAGTCTTCGAAACGTCCGGAGAAAAATAAAATACTAACCGTAATAGAATCCGAAAATTAGTTTAATTTCAATGTCTAACATTCGCGTAAACATAAGAAATCATTATGAATGAATATTTACATTATTAACACACGCGTTTATGCTTTTTAACCCCTTGTTCGATGTCTCCAGAATATCCAGAAATGTATTAAAACAAAAATTATCCGGCTCGAAGGACCAATTGTTCAACGTCCCCAAAATATCAATGTAGTAAAATAAAACTAGTCGGTGAGACGTTTGTTTTCTTGAACTTGAAACTTCAAGTATATTAGTAGGAGAACCTAGACATCGCAATTCAGGTTTTTATCGTTTTTATACAACACCATTAATTGACATATTTATGAATATATGTATTTTTTAATAATACTCTATTAGACTCACTGGTAGGATAAATGTAGGGAAGAGACGCAATTATTGCACTCACTTTTCACCATGTACATTCCGTCCTATGACGTGATATGGGGCAAGCCTAGCAATATTAGACACAAATTTTAGGCTCCAAGCAGAAAAACCTAATACCACTTTTCTGACCTGACAATCGAACCCAAAACCACAGCACAATTGTACCATAGTACACTACCAAGCCAGTCATAGTTAAAAGCATTATTCCGCCTCTGCAAGCTAGAATACCGTTATCTTCAAAAAGTAAATTTTACGCTACGAGCAATAACTGGCCCCGAAATCAAAAAATAATGCTCCCTGATAACTATAAGATATAGCCTAGACTTTTAGATATCCTAAAGAAGGCCTTATAAAACAGCATCTTATCTAGAGGACGGCAACAAATATGAAATTTTAGATTACAATATAACACGACTATTTATATCATGCCAATATAGGGCCTAAAAAAAGCGGCGATAGTCTAATTGGTTGTGGAACGGACTGCCGAGACGAATGTCCGCAGGTTCAAATCCCAAAAGGCAGAAACCTCTGACTTTTCTAAAAAAAATATGTGTGTATTCTTTGCGAATTATCGCTTGCTTTAACGGTGAAGGAAAACATCGTGAAGAAACCTGCATACCTGAGAAATTCTCTATAGGAATTCCGAGGGTGTGTGCAGTCTACCAATCCGCACTAGGCCAGTGCAGCGTGGTGGACTAAGGCCTAATCCCTCTGATTAGTAGAGGCCCATGTCCAATAGTGAGACGGTATATAATACAGGGCTGATAATATGGGGCCGTATTTATAAATAGATTTTTTGAGTAGGAACCAGTGGTGAAGGGTCCGTATAACCCAATATCCGCCGGTTTCCCTTTATGTCGAATTTAACCCATTTACCAGCGGAATGTTTGCCGGCAAACATAACAGCTACATGACATTACGTGTGTCACGGGAATAAAACCTTATTATATACTACATAATAAGGTTATTTTTCCGTGACACGCGTAATGTCATGTAGCTGTCATGTTTGCCGGCAAACATTCCGATGCTAAATGGGTTAATAATCATTAGAACGATTTGCAGACCGCATTCATGTATATTAGTAACTACATTTTGTGCCAGGTTCTCTTTCGAAAAAGTTCACCCTTTGTCACGAACAGGTACTTAAGTACACATTTGATAAACTTAAAATACCGTTTAAGTGTTTGTTCTCACTTTATTCGGTGTAAGTAAACAAACCCATTTGTCAAATACTTTGTATAGTGTGACTTAAGATACCATTTGAGATGTTGATATGTGTTTAAATAGAGACAATCTTGAGATACTGTCTTTACTTTGACAGTGTCTCAGGTCTCAGGTAATATCGCACTTCAGAGCGATATTACTTGTGAACTTCAGTTAGATACATGTATTTATACGACCCTTATTCTTCATTACTTAAATTCTATTTTTTATACCTATAACATAGGGTCTCGTACCATAGGTATATGTAGATCATTTACTTATTAAGACAATTGTAATTTAAAAAAATAAAGTGAACAACTCTGTTACATCTGTATACGAATTGAGTATTATAACATTTAACATTTGTCTGTTTTGATACAATTAATTATTATTCTCCTCGTTTTGCCACACATAGTTTTACAAGACAATTCACTTAACTATAAGAAATATTTGTAGTACAGAGAACAGATTCCATTGCCTAATTGAAGGGCACATCAAACGAAATTCACCATTAGCCTATACAAGTATCCCAACATCCAGTGTACATTCGGGCACATAAGTAGTTGAAGAAATTCAAAATTCAAATCGCCTGTACACGTTACGTTTCATCGAAACTTTTTTCTTTGTATGAACTTAAGTTAAGGTTTTTTTATTTTATTTTTGTGAAGATAAAACAAATGTTGATAAGAACACGAAAGTGTAAAGGTGATTTTCAGTTTTCAATATGTTTAGCTACTTATGTGCCTGACTGTACATGGTAGTAGCTGAATTCTTATTTCATGGTTTTTGTGTTATGACTAAAATAATTCGTCTAATATTAATATATCGATGGTTGGCGCTCGTTGACATAAGCGATATTTTATTTAAAAAAATCGAGACTAATTTAAAAAAACGTAAAAAAATGTAAAGAGTCAATGTTGCAAATTTAACACTGTAGTATGCTGATGGTAGGATATATTTTATATCCGCCTGGATAGCGACTACCGTAAACGAGCAGTTAAAACTCATCATAGTGGCCCACGTAAGTGTGTCGTGTTCCGGGATCAGCCTGTATATATCCAATCCCGTCAGGCCGGCATAATCGTGGCGACTGCTGAGACGTAATTGGTCTGTGCATATCCGGTTCCAATAGGGCGGCATAATTGTGTCGACTACGAAGGGGTAATCATCTCTTGTCTGCCGACATTCTGTTCGACTCCACTCCACTTACCATACCGGGCGAGCGGTTTACTCGTCTGGTCTTTAAGTTTTATCTATTTTTATACATCAGCTAATACTACAGGCTTGAAGTGAAATGAGTTATGTTTGCAACTTCAGCGCTGAGACAGTGCGCTCTTGATTTCTATTTATAAAGCATGGCAGCACTGTTTCTAAATCACGATTATATTTGACAAACAATTTTAGGTCTAATTCACAGGTGTGTGACTATCCTTGACAAGTATTTTAGCTCTTTATTAAACCTAAAATACAATTTTCGAAGTTCCATTCTTTCTATACCTTCCTTACAATTTTTGGTAACTTGAGAATTTAAAGATAACGCAATAACCCAGCAATTTCAGTATTCCCAGGTTTTAGGTAAAATTACTGGATTTAGCTATCCACTGTTTCTAATTTAAATAAAAGTCCGGGAAATCCTTTTCTACCCTAAGGATTACAAGCGTAGGTACTCAACCCTTATCAACTTTAGGGTATTTTTTTATTATAACACTGCTACTTATTATAATATTAAGAAGGGTTTTTTGCTGCTTTCTTCCTGTTCCATGTTTGCTCTAGTTTTGGGTCAATCAATGTTTAAAGAGGTTTGGATCATGTTATAATCTGTAGGAAAGTGGATTATCGTAGACAGTAAAGACAAAAATGGTTTTCTTTTTTATTTAAAACGTTATGGTAATGCTGCGCACTTGGTGGCTAGAAACACTGCTCTACTGTAAAACAGAACATTGGCTGATATTACCGAAGTAACTGTCAGCTTCATAGTAGTTTATTATTTCTCAGCAGCAACTTGAACACTAATTAGTTTCCAACACATTTTAATTTTAATTGCAATTTCAACTACTAGTTCGTTGTTAACACGGATTGCTTTATTGTTCAAAGTAAGTTAACAAGAGATATTTTGAATTGCGCCCTTTGTAGGTTGCTACAAAGTAATGCTATTTATTCTGGTGCTTTCTAGTGCTTTCTGTTGTGTTCCAACAGTTTTTTTAAACCATAAAACAGATGCAATTGAATATAAACTTTTACACGTAAAGATGGAGTACGTTTTCCTTTATTGTCAGTGAATATTGCTAGTGACATGTGAGAGATAAGCGAATGTTGGGAATGCTTTTCTAACCGTACAAATTGTTGAATGCGGGCCTCTCCAAAAGAATTCTAGACGGCTATATTAGCTGTGTTAGTTATTCAGCGATTTCCTACGACTTTTATCCAGAATGTAATAGTATCCTGCACTTGAAGATGTATAGTTTTACACACAGTCACATACCTTAAAACGAATATTAAATTTAATTCTCATAATAATAGAATAGAACTAATCAGGTATGTAGGTTTCCGTTTAAGCAAGCCATATTTCTCAAAGAATATCACATAATGTTTTAGAAAATTTAGAACTTTGTGCCTCTAGATTTGAACCTGCAAAATTAGTCTCGGCAGACCGTTTCACACCAAACTAGGCTATCGCCGTTTTTTTAATTGTTCGCATATTAATTACACCCCCTAAACTCATTAGCGTCTCAACCAGCCCTCATTCCAAACTTCTAAGCCAATTTGTCCCATTGTTCTGTTTACCACCATTATGAAAATGAATGTACCAAGTCCGATCCGAAAAGGTTTCTGGAACAAATTTGTGAAAACAATCGATGATTGTTCCTCACAATGGAGGGTTTGGGATGCGGGCAGTGTGCATTATAAAGATGACGAGGTGCCGATATCTTAGGTTAAGAATTATCAAGCATATTTATTTAGTTTGAAGCTAAGAGCATTAGTAATTTGCCAGCGGACATTTTAATCATTCGGTGGACGGTGAGATACATTTGCATTCCCGAAAACGTTTTGGTGGCGTACTTGTATTGCGGCGCCATAATGTTTCGGGTTCGATTTCCAATTGTAAACTGTGGGTTTTTCTACTCAATATCAGTCCAGAGTCTGGTATTGTACCCAGTAGATGGAAATAGGCTAATGCTCTTTTATATGGAGCCTTAGATAACTAGCGTAATGCAGAGGTGAAAACACATCGGCCTTGACCGAAATGGAAAAGAAGTAATGTTATGTGTTATGTGCTCGATGTTTCTCTACGCGATAAAATCAGAAATGAAGAGATCCTTGTACGAAATCCACCGACATAGTCCAGCGGATTAGAAAACTAAAACGGCAATAAGTAGGGCGCATAGATTGTAGAACTGATAGAAGCTGGGACAGGAAAATTCTCGAGTAGATACCACGCACTGGCAAGCGCATTGTGTGATGTCCACCTATAATCCACTTCGTAGGTAGACAGACGATCCTGTAAAGGTCGCAGGAACTCGCTAGATGTACAGGCTGATCTGGAATTCTTTATGGAGTTCAGTAGTGAACTTCCAAAGACTTAAGAAGAAGAAGAAGAAAAGAGCTATGTATGATTAAGTTGATTAAATCACATTTGAATACGACTTAATTTTTTAAGTCTTCCTTGATTAATCTCAGGGAAAACTATAAGTTCCACTTGCCTACTCCTTGAAGCCATCAACTTTTGACATATACTGTAATTTAAAGCAAAAAAAATTTATACGAAATATCACACCACTGAAGCTACAAATCTGGACAGACAGTTGTTTCCAAATGTCAAACATCTTAACGTGGCATGAAAGCAATTTTTTGACGTAAATTGTGACCGGAATCCCAAGGGAAATCATAAGCCGGGCAAATAGCACTTTGTTAGTGAAAAAACAAAGTTATACTATTATTGTAATACCAGTGAGGTATCAATAGGCTTCTGGCAATACAGATGTATATTTTGTAATAACTTTAAATTGGGTTAAAAACTCCCAAAAATAGTTATAAAAGAATCATTCCTAAAGTTAATCTAGAATGCGCTGCAAAACTATCCGATTTTTCATCTTATTAGACAATTTTATAGACAGCTGATACAATGTGTTACACTGTGGATCTGTACATTTTCTATCTGTAAGGGTCCACCAAGAATTTTTGTTCTCCCAAATTTACCTCATGGCGTTTAAGTCCACCAATTAGGGGATAAAGCCTCCCATCTGGCATGACTGATTACCACCACTGGAATAAAATTGTATGCAGATTATGACTTGATAGAAATAGACAATGCGGTAGTGTCGACATTTTCTCGTTCGCTCTGAGGTTAAATAGTCAATACAATATGTGGGATAGGAGACATTTTACTAATATGAATGCGAAAGTTTGTGAAAATATATTGTAATATAGGTCTGGTATTATTATCTTGTAATTAAATAACCTTGAAATAAATTTAAATTTAATAATAACAGGCCTTTATTGGAAGATACAGTACACGCCATATTTAAATATGAGAAACATACATATTGCTTACAAACCCGTATTCCTTGTAGAACAAATAGTCTAACATTCGCCTGAATACTTCATGCATAACATCCTTCAGTATCACCAGTTCGATGCAAACTCTGCGCAGTTATTCACTATTCTCGTGAAATTATCAAGGACTTGAAACAAGGAATCGGAAGCTTAGACAATAATGTTGAAGTCTATACCTGAACTTCTTTTAGACTTGTAATAGTAAAAGAAAAATAAGATGCCAATTGTATAAAATTCGCGCCAGACGCAAGGAATTTCTTTAAAAGTGCTCATGTATACGATACATAAATATTTAACAAGTTCGAAATAAATTATTAACAAAATACATGTTTTGTAATTATAAGACCGGTAATGGTGAGTAAAGCACTCCCTAAAAATCGGATTTAAAACAGAAAGTTTTAATAAATGGTAGTGTGACTGAAGAAAGCCTGGTTCCTAATAATGCCCACCGAAGTAATCCCGGTCCTAACAAGGCCCACCATCCATATTATTTTTGTGTTTGTTTTGTTTATAAAAACATACAACGATTTTTTATTAGTTGATTTATTATTAAATGTGTAATGTTAATAGTTATTTATAACTGTCGTGATATGTTCCAATTTAATCAAAGGATAATCTTTAAATGTTTTCTTAAACAATTTTATTAACCTTTAAAATAAGGGCCTTCAAGAATTCTACTATCTTATTATTAATTTCTTTTAGTACAGCGCGAAACTTTGACGCATTTTTCAAGTTACAATTTCACGCGGAATTTTAATTCATACAGAATTCGAATCACGAAATCTACACGTGTTTATTTGCACTCCCGCGCTTTATGCACGAATGTGTCTTGTTTCTATATTCTGAAGTTATGTATACATCGTGTCGAATCTCGTTGGTCTAGGTTATAGAGACGGGAATGCACAGATCAGATGTCAGATGCTGAATTTCGGACATGTGTGATAACGCCTGTTTGGTGTCAAACAGAAATACACTCACGCACATGATTTATTTAAACTAACTTTCAAAATGATCCAAAAATGAAAAAATACAACAGATTTTTGGCAAAAATTAATTATTCATGAATGATTTTTAGCGCTATATAACCAAAGTCTATTATATGGTTTCATTTATTAACGCAATGTCAAAATGATTCTGAATATGACGTAAAGCTAGTGCTATTGGCATTTCGCTTCATTTTCAAGCCCCAGAAACCACAAAGGCTTTGTTTATTATTTAGCATCGAATGCAACGAACCGATAAACAAGCCTAGTACCCAACATACAAACTAACCAGTGTATTGTGTGTTACTTGTGTATTTGCTTCATTCGATTAGTGATAATATCGGTTATAACAAGCTTTTGGTAGCAACCGCGTTTGTGTTCAATTTCCTTTGTACCGAACAGTAGCAAGTATAGTCTTTTCTTGTTTAAGGTTACTATATTATACTAAAATTCCTAAACCGTGAACACGTAACAAGAAAAAAGAGTTATAATCGCATTTATAATACTAACTTTTACCTACAGTACCGCCCGCTTGTAAGAGAATTTCCGGCATACAAAATAGCTTGTAGCACTCAAGAGAAATGTATAACAGTAAAAAGAGAAATTGGTGTAGTAATTCCTGGGATTAACGCGTTCAATCAAACAAACTCTTCAGCTTTATAATGTTAGTATAGATTTGTACCGATGGTTTATCCTTTTTTACTTTAACGTATTTTTAAAATCATACGAAAAAAGTACTATAAAGCAGTAGTTACATAATTAACGTTGCAACTCGTTTCATTCAAACTACAATACACAGTGATAGTAACAAGCTGTCAATATTTCGTTAATACAATTACTATGAAACTGACAGCTTGAACTAAATTGTGATAATAATCTACAATTGATAAATTAAAAGTTAATTTAATTAGTTTGGGCTTTGTAAATGGCCTAACTTTATATGGCTATTAATATAATAATATTAGTCATGTATTATTTACTGTCCCATTACTGGACAAGGGCCTCCACTACTACTGTGAGGAATTAGACCTTAGTCCACCACGCTGGCCTAGTGCGGATTGATAAACTTCACACACCCTCAAAATTCCTATAAAATATTTCTCAGGTATGCAGGTTTCCTCACGAGATTTTCCTTCACTTATAAAAATACCTTTTAATATTTGACTATTTACTGTAATCGCTTTTTATTTATCGGAACAAGTTTGACTGTGTTAGGAATTAATGAAGTCAGTTTGTTTTGACCTCAGCTTTTAAAGGACAACTAGAACGTATTATTCTTTATTTTTACCAATATACAATGTGATATTACAATGAGACTGCTTATGCCGTTAAATTGATATTGCTTGCTTGAATAGGCACGCCTATTTTCCACTCAATTCACAATATGTTGCCGGAATCCATAGGATATGGTACTCGTTTATAATAAGATTTATTTTTCTTATTTTCTTCAGTATCAGCTTTTAAGGACTTTGCGAGTTGTGATGAGATAAAGAAAAAGGTCGCAAAAAACCATTTTTCCAAGCGTCAGTTGAAGTGAAGCTGTATTCATTAGTGTGTTTTGGATATAGTGTTGTTCAAACCGAGCTATATTATTGCTAGACACTGCTGACTGGTTAGAGAAATAAACAAAACGGTGACACCTTCAATACAAATCCTTACAGAATACCATAAAACTAGATGAGAAAAGTTAAATTGTCTAAATGGTAATGTGTATTCTGTACTGAAAAATATAAAAACACTTTTGGGTACTCAATAGTTGAATACGTAATCGCTACAGAAATTTCGATGTGAATTTCATTAAAATGGAATTTCTTTCGTGAATTTTGATTTGACTAGCTTCAACTGTGACTCCGTACACTTAAAACTATGTTAGGAATGGAAGTCGCGCCGTGCAATCACTAAGATAAAACTTTATCTCCGTGTTCAAAGCGCACCATCTACAGTAATTTAATTGCAATACATTCCCGCAAGTCTAATCAATAAGTTTAAAAAGTTTTAATACAAGGGATGGAGAGTGTAGCCGCGCATAAAGCGTACAAAAAATTATTATAATGTAGTGTGATCGAAGATAGCCCGCTTCCTAACATGGCCCACCATCTGAGTATTTGTTACAATCCAAAAATATAACTCGATTATTCAAAAAAATCGTTATAATATATAGTGATATACTGAAATTTAATTAACGGTTTTAACTTAATATTTTTTCATGTAACAATTTTATGAATAATTTTAAACTAAGTAAAGCCATCAGTGGTTGCATTACCTTATGACATCAATCATGTCAACCACAGACTAATTCAATCATTCATAACCTTCGTTCAAAAGTCTAACTTATACTAGATTTCTATTATCAAAACTTATTGACGAGCCAGGCTATTAGTATTTGTGCATATTCATTGTTCGCATGATTAGCGACGATAAGTTTCATACATCGTAATGGAGAGTAAATTGCTCCTTGATAACCCATGTTTGTAAACAGTAAGACAGACCATTTTTTTAGGTTTTAAGGAGAAAGGACCTTATTACTACCGCCCAGTCTTCGTGGGGGCCCCGTGCCGCCCTACCGCGACCCCCTGATGGTTATTAGTCGCCTCTTATGACTGGCAGATGCCGTAATGTCCATTATAACCAAATGTTTCCAATCCATATGGTGGTAACACCAAGTCAGGCCTGCATAATTCTAGCGAGTGCTGAAGGACGTAATATCTATTGACGAACATTATACAGGAGGCCTTTTCAAGTAGGCGTGGTGGCGAAATCCGAAACTATAATCAGGAGTTCATCGATTTCCGATCTATCTAGTAGACTAACGAGGCATATTCGATTATAATGTAATCATCATCATCATCATCATCATTATCATTATCAGCCCTGTATTACATACTGTCTCACTGCTGGGCACGGGCCTCCTCTACTCCTGAGAGGGACTAGGCCTTAGTCCAACACGCTGGCTTAGTGCAGATTGGTAGACTTCACACATCCTCAGAATTTCTACAGAGAATTTCTCAGGTATGCAGGTTTCCTCAACATGTTTTCCTTCACCGTTAAAGCGAGCGATAGTTCACAAAGAATACACACATATTTTTTAGAAAACTTAGAGTTGTGTGCCCTTGGGTTTTGAACCTGCGGACATTCGTCTCGGCAGTCCATTCCACACCCAACTAGGCTATCGCCGCTTGTCGTTGTGTATAATACGATAGTAAAAAATATTTAATTCAGAAACTATATTCCTTCTCACGCATTGTAAATCGTTAAAGCAATGCTATAAGATAACATAATAATATTCTTTGAAACCATTCTTAAAAAATAACGAGACACTATGTAACTGATTTTACCGAATTACATAATCATTATAACGAGGGACATAAAACACGCCGCAGAATATCTTGGCGTAGATTCAAAATCCAAATTGATTTTACGAACACTGAATGTGTCGCACGCAAAAATATTATTGTACTTTAATGTAATCCCGGATTGAATTGATCAGGGGGTTGGCGTCAGGCAGATTCTCGGCAGTAAAATCAAGCAACATTTTTTCATACCGGCACGGTGAACTGTCTCGGTGGTGGATTACAGTACGACTGCAGTGCTGGTCTCGGGTTATATCCAAGGTCGGGCAAAGTGATAGTGGGTTTTCTACTCAGTACCAGTGGAGTTTCGTCTTTGTGCCCGATACAGGCTCGCCCAGTATCACATCATGCCGGTGGGAGCACTAGTTGCGCCTCTGCCTATTCCACCGGGGATAAAAAGCGTGAATGTGTATGAGGACTGTGAAGTGCCACCCCTACAACTGATATAATCATTCTGTATCACTACATAGTATAAAACAAAGTCGCTTTCTCTGTCCCTATGTGTGCTTAAATCTTTAAAACTACGCAACGGATTTTGATGCGGTTTTTTTAATAGATAGAGTGATTCAAGAGGAAGGTTTATATGTATAATAATAACATCCATTAAATAGTCAGCATTGCACCCGTGCGAAGCCGGGGCGGGTCGCTAGTGTAATAATAATATAAGCCTTGTATTATATATTGTCCACTGCTGAGGATGGTTTTTTTACAACTGAGAGGGTTTTGGTCTTAATTAACGACGCTGGTCTAGTCGATGATTATTTTGCATTTTATGTATAAATGTCAATTTGGCTTTTTCCCTATTATCATATTTATTAGTGCTAGTTACGCGATATTGCAATTTCCAGACGATTGAGTTAGTATGGCAGTAAAGGGTGAACTTTTTCAAAAGGTAACCCGAGGCAAAAAAATTTAGTTAACATATCGCGGCTAATTTAACAAAAAACAAAAAAACTAAGTTAAATGTAAATAAACCTAAAAGAGAAGCCAGTAGGAATCTGGTTGTATGGACATTTGACACTGTAGTATTGTATTGTAGAGAGAGCTTTTTATTACAATTTGAATGACGAGACGCTCATGCCGCTCGCGTGATGGTAAGCGATACGACCTCAAACAGTACGAACGCCACAAAGAAAATTGAGTCTTAAGGCACTGCGTGGCACTCCACTACACTCATCTCCTTGAAACATAAGAGTAGCCTCATAATTTCCACTAAAAAAAAACACTTGTTTATTGCCACCACTTATTCGACTCAGCTAAAGTTGACAGTGAGTAGTAACCACAACACCGGTCAACGTTGGTTTTCAGTCCTTTCTAGTAATACGCAGCTTACAATGTCCTTCAAACCGGAGTACAAGAGTGCATGCACACTGCTGCTTGATGGCAGAATTAGACATAAGATGACACTTACCCAGACGATCCTCGAATACAAAGACCTCCTATAAGTATACAGCTATTTACGTCAGTCACAATGCTTTTTTTTACGGTTTTGGAAAAGTGACCCCACTGTACCTGATAGTAAGTGGAATGCGGTCCAATAGCATGTCGATTGACGAGAGATGATTACCCGTTGACAGTCGAAACAATTATGCCGTCCTGTTCGAACTGGATATATACAGGCTGATTTCGAAACGCGATACGTACGTGGGTCACAATGGTGGGTTTTAACACCTTGTGTATGGTGGTCGGTATACGGGCGGTTATAAAATATATCCTACCACGAGCAAGATGCAGGAGTATTGCAATGCTCCGCAAACGAGGTTTTACAATACAAACATTTAATTTATAATACAAGTTTAAGTTTAAAACAACAATACGAAGGAGCACGGTATTTCGAGGCGTATTTCACTTAATGCTTACACCTGCATTGTCGTTACAGCAATGCGGAACGGAGAGAATTGAAATAGAATTAGTTTTCTGATTTTGTCACGTTTTTTTAATTTCGTTCCGAGGTTTCGGCTTTCAGCCCTCATATTTATAGGGCAGCCTGACGTGTTGGTCGCCCGAAAAGTCAGTTACAAAATCTATCTACATTTAACAATTATACAAAACTAGCTGACCTGATAGACGTTGTCCCGTCTTAATTATGAATTTGCAACGCGCATTCCGTCAATCGCTGAAATTAACTTTTCTTAAATTTTCTAACGTTCCGCTCACCTTCCTTAATTTTTTCTTTTATAAGATTCTTCTCCTGACAATAACAAACACAACAAAAAAAATAGTGAAATCGGTCCAGCCGTTCACGTGTGATGGCGTGACCAAGGGAAATAGGGATTCATTTTTATATATTATAGATAGATTTTACAAGCCTCAAATAAATGTATGACTGAAAAGTATGAATTCCAAAATAATTTAAGTGCACGGCCTACTTGGAAAGGAAAGGGCTCTCGAGACGAAGGACCGCAGATTCATAACCCAAATAACAACCCACTGACAAATTTATGCCTGTATTGTTTATAAATAGTGTGGGCTTTAACGGCGAAGAAAAACATCATGGCGAAACGTACATACCTGAGAATTATTTATAAGAATATTGAAGGTATGTAAAGCCAACCCGAACTAAGCTAGCGTGGTGGACCCAAACTTCCATATTCATTTCAATGAAATCCGTTCCGTAGTTTTTGAGTTTGTCGCGTTCAGATAGATACGACGTGGGACCTTGTTTTATAATATGTAAGGATAAATGTTGTAATATGCGTTTAAGAGGAATTACTTCTGGAACTACACCATAAGGTTAGTAGTATGTAAACGATTATAATAGCTCGTTGGAATTTTACTTAAAATTAATCAATACATTTAACAGTATGTATATAATTGTTATATTATGTTGAATCGGGCATTTAATTTATTAATTATGTATTAATAAAAATAATATTTTTTGCATTAGTTACACCTTAACACCTTGTGTACGGTGGTCGCTATCTGGACGGATATTAAATATACTTATCCCACCACCAACAAAGCCATCATTTTGCCTACATTCAAACCATGTTTGACAAACAAATATCAACGATTATTAACAAGCAGCCTGGGTACAACAAAAAACGGGGCGAGACCTTTTACCCCAAAAAACAATTTCTCTAATGGCCCACTCATAAAGATACAATTAATGTTTACACTTAGCGCTAATATGTCGACGGTACCGCGTGGTAATGATGGCTTATTTGCTGACTGTAGAAAGAATTTATATGGGTCACGTGACCCTAATGCTTGTTTTAAGTGATCGGTAGAACGGCGGCATACCAAAAGTAATGTAACCATAAAAACTGTCTTTACTGCAAATAAAAACATACTTTGAGTAAATGTATGAATGTATATTTTAGTACGGCCGGATGGAAGATTTGCACAATGAATCCCTTTATAGAAATAACTGGTAATTTCGGCAATAGTGGTCGATCACTACAAGAGGGAACCAAGCCGATTATTTCGCTTGTTTATGATTAGAAATATTGTCTTTTATATTATAAATGTTGATCATAATACAAATTAATTAAGAAATTACAACTATCCATCAGAGGGTAAAGGCTTCATATACTATGAGTTTTGTATGAAATGTGAAACAAATTTATTGAAAAAGATGAGATAAATTGTAATTTGTGATTATCAATTAAAGGTCTTTGTATTTAGTACTGACTTTTTGCCTGCGACTCCGCCCGCATGGTAAAGTTTTTCTGGGATAAATATTTTCTCGGGATAAAAGTAGCCTATACCACTCAGGAATAATGTAGCTTCCTATTTGTGTAAAAAAATCAAAATTGGTTTAGCAGTTCTTGAGAAAAGCGCGTTCAAACAAACAAACTCTACAGTTTTATATAATAGTATATAAATATAGATAACAAAATTTGTGCAAAGGATAAATCATAACAGAACCGAATTAAAAATGAAAGTTGTATTAAAGTTGTCAATTTGTCCTACTTTTTTACTTGGTCGAGTTATTTATTTTACCGATAACTTTTATCTTGCTACTAAAAAATCAGCCTCGATAGAATAAATATTCCACATATCCAAAGCCTATATAAAGTTATTGGTAAGGCGGGAATTTTCAAATATAACAAAAATATAATAACATTACGTTATGAATAAATGAACTTTTTAAAGAACATAGCAAAATTCATAACACACTAACGTTTTTTGCAACCAGATTTGAACCTTCAAACATATGATATGAAGCACCCATTCTTACATTGCCTTCAGATATCGGTTTATGACAATATTATTACCAAAACATTTGCAAGAATAGACGAAAACATTTCTGAACAAAATTCAATATGCGAAATATTTGAGAACGGAATTTAGCTAAGAAATTTTTGTACTGGATTGATAAAATATTTATTTGGGTAAGGCGTGGGATCAAGTCGAACTGCGAGCGCTCAGGCATCACTGAAGAAAAGGTCAATAAAAATAATTTTTCCATTAATATTTTTTTCATAAATCTCCTACAATGCGGATTCGTTTTGAGTATGATAATTGTGACTAACTTTTACTCGCGGCTTCGCTCGCGTGCAAGAGTTTTCCGTGATAAGTCCCGATATATATTGTCCAGGGATATAAAGTCTGTATATTTACCAGGTTCTCAATCTTTATACAAAATTTTATCGCAATCCGTTGAGTAGGTTTTGAGTTTATCGAGTTCAGACAGACAGATGCGGAAGGAGACCAACAGTAATTGTTATATTCCGGTCAATTTACATAAAACCGTAATATACTATTAATCTATACCTTCCTCAAGAGTTGCACTATCTGTTAGTAATAACTGTTCAAAAATCTGTTCAATAGATTTTGAAAAAATCGATCACATACAGACAGCGTTTGGGGACATCGTTTTATAATATGTATGGATATGCACAAGTCTATCTAGGAACACCTGATTTGTCTATAATTGCTGTCAAACAGCAGTTGTTTGCAGGACAGGAGACACTGACACTTAGAAGGGAGCCTTAAGACTTGGTTGCTCGCTCGCCTACTCCAAACAAATCCGGGCCACAATGTGGGTGGTCGGTCTCCCGCTGTTATAAACACTGAAAGCGTCAGGTTGAGTTCAGTGACTTCTTAATTCCCCCATACAGAGAGGGGATGCAATGCGGTATCGCGCAGGAATAGTCCCATGCAGTTAGTGTAACAAGATACCCCGGAGTCGTCTCGTGTGCATCGAAGAAGGACACCACGGGTTTTAGTTGGTATGCCGGTGTAAGGGGTACTTACTACTTACACTAACTAAGGTTAGGGACTCAGTTCAATGTATACTCGGACGAAGCTATACTCTCGCATGTCGACGTTGGACCGTAAAACCGGTGAAACCAACATAGCAGTTCCAGTCACCCCTCAGTGGATGTGGTAAGGCGTTTCTTCCTGCGAGAAAAAAGAAATGAAGCCTTGATGCGTGTTATTGTCAGAAATCAATCTAAAACACATTAACACCTGACCATTAGCAGACGACAATATTGACTCGTGTTTTACAAACCATTTTATTGTTAGTATACGTTTCGAGTGAATTAATTAGTTCATCTTATTAATTTATTGTAGCAACTGGGAGTTGTACGATTAATTTTCTAGAATATTCACATTGTACTGTCATTTCACATATCGTTAATAAATGAAACCATATACTGATCTTTTTGAAAATAACACTTTATAAATTACACGAACCGTACATTTAAAATGAAAATGTCAAACAAAATAGACATCGATAAAAATAATTTTAATTTTACTGGTCATAATGCCACTACTATTTTAAGAGAATTAGTCGCAGCGCTAACATCATAGCAACATAGGCACTGAGGCAGTAATACATTCACGCACACAGCATACTCGCATTAAATTACAAAATAATCCAAAATCAGAAAACTAACTGGAGTTTTGGCAAAAATATTTTTTATTAATGGATAATGTTAGGAGAGGTAACGACAAATATGTGATTCAATTTATTGACGTAATGTCAAAATGACCCTGTATAACTTAATCAGGATAGCATAGCGCGATTACAAATCTACATAACATTGCTGCTCTCGTCAAGAGAACGCACATTGAGTATTAAGTTTTATATAACAGTAATAAAACATAAACCAGTTATTTTTAGAATTATTTTCTGTCTGGTTTTCTGTTATCTCACATTTACGAAATTACTAAACGGATTTTCAAAGGTGGACAGAGTATAATTAGTAACAGAATATAGACTTGATTTTGATTAAAATCATATATAAACTGTTGGTAGGGTACCCATATGTGAGAGTCCGCCTGGGTAAATACCACCGCAATGTCTATTTCTGCCACCAAGCAGCAGTGTGTATACACAGTTGTGTTCCGGTTTGAAGAACATTGTAGCCAGTGTAACTACTGGACATAATAAGATTTAACATCTCACGTTTCAGGATGGTGAGAGCAGTGGAATATCGAACAATGCTTTGTAATTCATGGTGTTGGATTGAGTTTCTACTGTTTATGGCCGGTCGCATCACTTACCATCAGTCGAACGGTAAGCTCGTCTCGTCATTCAAAACAATAAAAAAAAATCATTATTTTAATTTATTTGTAATGTACTTTAAAACTTTGGTTAGAATCCTAAGACGACGGATGTCTCTACTCGGGCGGAGGTGCGACAGCAAGTTACTTTATATTATTAATAACATTAAAATTAGTAGGGGAATATCGGCAAGTAACTTTACCTGTCAACGTCGCAATAAAGATCTAAGAGTAAACGAAATTGGAGAATTCAAAGAATTAAGCCTTATCGGGACATAAATAAAGCCTATCGACTCATCGTGCCCCAACTTTTCTTATTAAACTAAGTTATGAGCAAGTTCAAATGTCTGCGTATTTGTTTACAAAAGAAGGCTTTTAAATGATCAGTCTTGTTTATTGAGTGATGCTATATTTGTACTATATTATTTATTTAATTTTTTCCACCCTTGGCGAAGTATAGTCCAGAATAAAGTGATCCGTGTAGGACTCACAACCCTCAGCATTCACATCGAAGCAAGGAGGAGATATTTATTAAATTTATACCACATAGATAGACTGCAAATACTAAAGGAATATTTTTTTGTATCCGATGAAAGATCACCGGAAAAAAATTACAAAGAAAAATGATATTAAAGTCTTCAAAAGTCCCTGTATCATTGTAGCAATCTCTAAGACTATTTGTACGCCATTGTCATCTATTTAAAAAAATACCAAATACATTAAACAGTATAGTTAGTTAAGAACTCTTTGTAGATTACATATTTAGTATAACTAATATTGTTTCATATTGATATATGATACTTTTTTTGGTGTCGCGGACAGATGTTTTATTACTAGTTGAGCCTTCGTGGGAAACGGCTACTACAACGAACTAAACGTCGGGAAATCGCTGGATCGAGGTACTAACGCTATATACACCCTATGCACGCCGTACCAACAACTCCGAGGTGGCTATCTTCGGCGTATTAGGGAAGGCTGCGGGCTTCTTTCGATGGAAGTCTCTGAGTTGTCATCCGCAATCGCTCTTGTGCGGTGTGACCTGGTGCCTGGTGCCTGTGCCTGGTGACCAGTCTCCTATTCTGAGAGGCTGGGAAGCACCGAAGGTCGCCGTCGGCGTCAACGGCAGCGTGAGGCCTATTCTCCGCGCTGCCGTCCTTCCCTAGGGTTAGGTGACACCTGCTGTTTTATGTCAATGAGTCTGTCCACTCTAAAGATGCAATTTCGGAAGGCGTGGCAGATGGCAGGGATACGGCTGCAAATGTCGCGCAACAGCTGCATATCGGGAACAAATTTCGATCAATTCCTGACCATATATACCAATAATACGTATCAAATTACAGTTGTCATTGCTTTAATGAAATAAATTTGCGTGGGAACCCAACATTTGTACATTGAAATCATATTCCGTTTCTAAGTCATGGTTCGAAAATTATCTCAGCGAACCATATTGTTTATATGTCGCTTCTCTATGTGTACTGGCATAGACTAATATTATGTTTAATTAATGTGTGTAGTACTGTTGTCTTCTTGATAATGTCGTGGTATATTTCCACTTTAATCCAACGCGTGGTAGCAATTTTTCAAAAAAGTTATCAATAGTATTTGACTTATGTTAACGATCGGTCGTTTGCTTGATGTTTGACCACGTGAGATTGATACGGGTCAATTGTGTCAAATAAACCCTCGCAAAATAATATCCGTGGTTTTTTTTATTGGTGGCAAACGAGCATACGGTCCACTTTATGGTAAGTGATCACTGCCGTCCATGAACATCTGCAATACCGTTTAGGTGGGAATACGCTCTTTGTTTAAAGGTTTAGTTGTGCAGAAAAATAAAATTTATTTAATATGTGTTACAAGTAATTTAATTATATGGTCCAATTTCGACCACTGAACCACTAGAAAAGATAAATACTCAACAATCACAAACAAGAGACTATTTCGTCAATAAAGAACGATACGTATTCGATATTACAACACCAAGACAATGGATTTTTGCTAATGGTAGGATATATTTTATATCCTACCGGATAGCGATCACCGTACACAAGGTATTAAAACTCTCCGTAGTAGCCCACGTAAGTGTGTCGCGTTCCGGTATAAGCCTGTGTATATCTGATTCCAACAGGCCGGCATAATTATGTCGACTGAATAGGGGTAATCATCATTTGTCATTGGACATTCTATTGGACCCCACTTCACTTACTATTAGGTGCAGGGGGGTCACTTTGCTGTGCTCGTAAAAAGTAGGTTGTTGTAAGTATTTTTTTTACCAGACTACAACAAAGCAAGAAATCGGAATGTAGAACCCCCATAATGTATCTATGAATCCAATTTATGTCAATTCTAGCGTCACTTCCGTTATTTTATTATTGCAGTCATCATCATCATCATATCAGCCACAGGAAGTCCACTGCTGAACATAGGCCTCCCCCAAGGATCTCCACGTCGACCTGTTGGAAGCGGCTTGCATCCAGCGACTAATATTATGTTTAATATATATATATATATATATATATATATATATATATATATATATATATATATATATATATATATATATATATATATATATATATATATATATATATTATCTATTATTGCAGTATTTTCATTATAAAAATCCTTATACTTCCATAAGATAACTTCGATCAAATACCGGTCACCTTTGCAGATCGGCGGAGCAACGTTCGTGAATAAATCAATTTTTCACCATTCACTAGATCCTTTATTCGCGTGCTATGCAATATCTGCCGAGGGACATCAATCTAGACAGACCTTGGAAAACTTTAGAAACATGAAATCCAATTTAGGAAAGTGTAATAACGAGTCTAGAATACGCGCCTTTTTTAATTTTATTCGTCTGTTAGATCTTTAGTCGTGTTAGAGCTGATTTATTCCCTAAGGAATGTAAAATCGTAAGAATGAGACAATCTAATAAAGCGGAAAATTTGCTTAAATTCTAAGTATTATTGGCTGATCTTGAATTTTAAATTGCAAGCTTCAATTTACTAGGTAGCAAAACGGTTTCACTCACGCATTCTTGGTCGAAATCGCCTTTTCAACCTTTTAAATAGGTCATCGTCATGGGCGAGTGCTGAGAGGACGTCGCGACGTGGTGGTCTTTGGATCATTGATTCGGACTAAGAATACGTGAACCGTTTTGCTGTTTAGTAATTTAATTTAGTGTGGAGGCCATGAACTAGCAAGCGCAGCGTCGGACGTCCACCCACGAGGTGGATAGGTGACCTTATAAAAGTCGTAGGAGGTTGCTGGATGCGGGCGACCAATAGATCGGACTGGAAATCTTTGAGAGAGGCCCATGTTCAGCAGTGGCTATCCTGCGGGTGATGATGAATTTAATATGTCTCACGTAAGTTTCAATAATATTAAACTTCAATTTGCTCTATGTCAAGTCTTATTAAGAGAAACGAGTATAATTATAAATAATAATACCAGCACTGTATTATGCATTGTCTTATTGTTACGCACGAGCCTCCTCTACTAATGAAAGGATTTCGGCCTTAGTCCACCACGCTGTCCTAGTGCCGGTTGGCAGAATGCACATACCTTCGAAATTCCAATTTAGAATTATTAGGTTTTACCCTACAGGTTGTCTAACGTTTTTGTTCAACGTTAAAGTTTTTTTATACGGAAAAATGTGACCCCACTGCTAATTGGGGTCACTTTGTCCGTATTCCATCCTACGTTTTTTATATTAACATAATAAATTAAATTAAATGACATCTACTCAAATAATTTATCTAAACTCCCCTTTCGCAACTTGGATAAGAATTTCGAAACGGCATATCCGCCAGAGATTTTCTCAACATTATGTTTAGTAAACTCAATCCACATTAATATAAAGTTTAAAACACTTTCTGATGGTAAGTGGAGTGCGTCTGATAGAATGTCGAATGTCGAGAGATAGTTACCGCTCGGTGTTCGACATAACTATGTCTATTTGTTGGATCCCGATATACACAGGTTGATCCCGGAACGTGATACACTTACGTGAGCCACTATGACGGGTTTTAACACCTTGTGTACTGTGGTCGCTATCCGGCCAGATATAAAATATATCCTACCAGCAACGATAATTCTTACTAATAAATACTACATACTCATAACCTTGATAAGTCAGAGATGAGTGCCTTGGGTTTTGATTCTGCGGACATTGTTTCCTAAGCAAACAACTTAACAAATGCAAGTTATTTTAATGTATAAACTTAAAATGCTTGAAGTTAAAATATAAACATGGATGAAAAAGCACTAATAACCCGCGTGATACATGAATAAAAATGCTTAAAGTTTCTTCCTCACAAGAGATTAGCTGCGCCGCGCACTGCAACTTTTAAGCTACAATATTCCGTAGCGGGTCTACGTAAGTATCGTAGCTGCTTCGGAGATGTGCTACGAGTTTAGCCTCAAGTCTTCGAGATTGCTACATCATATAAGATTTTCTGGATTATAAAAATGGTAAAATAAATTATTTCAGGCAAGAGTAAGTGATCAGTGAACTCCAAATATTTCGCACGATTTTCGAAGTTAGTATATAAGACAAGTATATTACATATATGTATTACTTCAAACAAATTACATATATATTCGAAAGCCAAAACTTCCTCAGCACGTTTCACATATATGATCTAATTGTTTTCACCAAATTAGGGTTGCGCGTTTGCGTTGACGTATGAAAATGTTCTTCTCAAAGGTAAAAGATTGTTTTAAAATTGAGGTCGCATTTTGATGTCCAAATATTTTTTATTTAAGGCTCGTCAGTGACGTCACTGGACCTAGCGTTCAGGGGACTTATGTTACAGATCCAGTAATCTTTTGGAAAGGTCTATGACAATAATGATTATATTATTGTAAAATTGGTTCCCCAATTTTTGGTAAAGATGAATATTTATTCATGATATGGAGCCAATCAGAATCCCAATTTTCTTAGACTGCCAGTAATTTATTTCATTTCGGTTCATAATTTTCGACATTTCTGTTGCCCGAGGATATCGAAAACTTTTCATTTATGTAACTAATCAAGATAAATTTATTGTATGGATAATTTATTATCTAATAAAATTTATTACAGACTCTAGATACTTACGTGATACGATTTTTAATGATACTATATAATCAATATTTACATTTTGAAGCATTCGCTTATTAATAAAGATTTGGAGCTTGGACAATACGTTTTGCGAAAACAACTTAAGATACAAGACAGAGACGAACCGCAGACTGCAGCCGCAGGACGCAAGCTCCAAGGGACAGTACTGATATCTAAGAATTTCTATGATAATTATTCCGAGAAACATAATATTGTTACGCTCGGCCGGCTGCAGCTCTGCAGCCAAAGAGAATTATAATAGATTTGGAAAACTGCAGCACCGGTGGTGACGTATACCGCAAGGTACCAACCTTATCATAGAATCCATACTTAAATAAAAATAGCGAAACATCTGTCTTATTTATATTCAATTATACTGCAAATACAGAAGAGCAAGTGAAACAATATAAATACTTCATAGTTTTCATTAATTTCGAAAGAGTTCATTATATGAAATGTCAGTATGAAATTGATTAAAATAATGCATCTAAATTAAATGAATGCAATCTTTAAATTTCAATTTTCGAAGCCACGTCAACTAAATATAGTTGGATTGTTAGTGTATCTGACGTAATGGGAAAATCTATGAAAATGATTGAGACTACATCCGCGGAATATGCGGTTTGGGTCTATCTCGGAATAGAAAAACTGCGGCTGCGGTTTGAGGTACCTAACGGACTTACAGCTTTATTTTGTTAGCACACGTACAATCACGGTGGCGTAGTTGTACTGCATGCGCGGTACGGCAGCGCTGTAAGGTCCCGGGTTCCAAGCCCGGTTGGGTAAAGTGAAATCTGGATTTTTCTGCTCAGTATCAGCCTGGAGTATAGAATTTGTGCTTGATGTGGCGATAGGCTAGTCCCTTATCACATCAAGGGACGGAACACATTTGGCGAAAAGTGGGTTCCCGTGATGTGTGTGTGTACGTACTATCACAAGAACGTAGGAAAGCTTTTTCGAAAATCCAGACACTTTAATTTCGTTTATATTTCAAAGTTTGTGTAAGTACCGCATCGTTGTATAAAACTTTTTAGTCTGCCGATGACAGTGTAATCAAAAGTAAGAAACTTGGTGCACTTTTCATTAGTCAACCAAGATCTACGTTTGATAAATTCAAATGAATTTCATTCGTATTCGTTGGTGATAACGTGCAATTTCGTTAAAGTATTTAGAATGACAAATTACTTCTCTCTGTCAACTGAAGAGGTTTCATGGTCATTTGTTACAATAATTCTTTTTAAGGTCCCGTAAATACATCGGGGACTGTTGAGTGATGTGATTTGCAACTGATGGGCAGTATTGTACCTATTAGCTATTAGTAATTTTAATGATTTATGTTTACGCGAATGTTAAACATTGAAATAAATATTTGCGTATCTTAACGCGGTTTTATATTATTTCCCTCGTCCTAGCCGAATTTTGAAAACGGTGGCCAATCCCAACGGAGATCAGTCAAGTACGCAAGATATATTATTGTGCACTAGTGTGCGCAATACACAGATGCACTCTCTGTTCCTTCAATCTCATAGTTCGGTGAGACAGTGATCCGATATTACGGAGAGAGATCAGGCGCAGGACCAACGGCTTTACGTTCTTTCCGAGGCACCTGGTTATCACACCGCTAACTTCCTGACTCCGAGCATTCTGAGTAATTTTTAAGATGGAAAAACCCAGTCACAATTATTTTGGCCTGACCTGGGATTCGAACCCAAAACCTCAACGCGGTAGTCGTACTTGTACTATTACAACTACGCCACCGAGGCAGTCAAAAGAATTTATATTATGATTTTCATGCGACGTTTCGAAGACTGCAGCCTTCGTGGTAACGGGGAGGACTGAGGTTATTAAGAAGTAAATTGAATTCTGTAAAAATATCTACAGAACCCATTTTACCAGTTATAATTGATTCTTTTTTCGTTGTGGTGACACTTGAGTTTCGTGATTTATTTGCAGAACTGAAGTGGAAGTCGGCCTTGAATTTTGTTGGCTCGGATTTTAAAATAATTCAATTACCCAGAACATAATTGGCAAAACACACATTGCCTTTTATCCCCCAAATGACACCAATTTTTTTAACTATTATATAAAATTAGTATAAGTATAATAAATACGAAATATAATTCGATGTAATTGTGTATACCATCCTCTGGTTAAATATGGTTGCTCTGAATAATCTGTTGCATGATCGTCTGTTTTACCCATATTTGCACAGTAAATATATCTATATCTTTATTTATTTTATACAATATCCTTCACAATGGAACACAAAAAAGTTTGGACAATCTTGCTTGGCCTAAACAATGTGCGTCTGCGCATAACTTTCATACGTAAATTGAAAAATATCTAATTTGTAGCCAAATCCTATAAATAAATTAAACATTCATTAATATAAATAACGCAAATCAATAGGAAGCCATTGTTATTGTACAAACGATAATCGAATTTTATTATTTCAGCACCCTACTACGTAGAGCTCCTTGTTGTTAGGTTTTTTGAAATTCAAAAATAAAATGATACGGACGAGGTGACAATACGACGTGAGCCTCGGAACCCTAGATGTGACTGGAAAGCTTGTCCATGCATTTGAATTTTCCAGTTGTAAACGATATCCCCTTTATTCATAGACGTTTTTTGTTTAAGGACGGAGCATTGCTGTGATAACAAGTCTGTTTCTCAGTGCTGACGGCATGGCTGCTTTCGAAGTGCGTAGACATAGGGCCGTTATGATTGGCTAATATTGAGATACAACTTGAATCTAGTTGGCTGTCAGATAAACAAAGCTGAACAAAGAGCAAGCTCTCAGATAAACATAGCTGAGTAACAGACTTGTTATCACAGCAATGGTCCGTCCTTAGATAAATAACGTCTATGAAAATGGGGATAACAGTATAGTTGCTGATTCATATTTTGTCGTTATAAAAATATGACTACACTAATGGTTGCGCCAAACAGCGGACGGGGCGCGACGGCGATGCGACTTTGGCGAGGCGTCAACAGTTTGTAATATAGAATGTCACATGGTAAGCGCCATCGAGCGCCGAGCGCGACGACTTTGTATAACGTATTATATATTCACTAGTGTAAATATACGATGCCTAATTATGCGGAATAGAATGGCCTGTTTATTCGGAAATAGGCAAAACAAAAACAAGAACAAACACACATCACGCATTTATTCACAAAGGGGTATGCAGAGGCGCAGTCAGGGCACCCATTTTTCGCCAAGTGTATTCCGTCCTATGATGTAATAGGGAGCGACTCTATCGGGCACACATTTCAAACTCCGGTCTGATACTGAGCATAAAAAACCCAATTATCAGTGCCCGACCCGGGATTCGAACCCAGGACCTCAGAACGCTGCCGTACTACACATGCGGTACAACTACTGGTTGCGCCTCTGCATACCCCTTCGTGGATAAATGTGTGATGATGTGTGTGTGAAACGGAATTTATGACGTCATAGGGAATTATAACGTCTATCAACGAAATATTTTACGATTCGTGACGTTAACAGCCGCTTACCTAGGTTTTAGTGAACATCGAAGATCCGGACGCCCTGACGCCTAATCACTTCCTGTTGGGCTGTCAGGGACCATTTGTCGACAACGTTTTATCCCGACATAGCTAACGTATCCAGTTAGCAAAAAATCGTTTCTCAAAGAAATTTTCAGACCCAAATTATATCTTTTGGCGTGTCAAATTACTATCAAAAAGGGCTTGCAGTTGGCGGTTTTTTCATCGTTTAATTTTATTCATGAAAGTTTTTGTACACTTTTACTGTTAAGAATTAATTTTATTCGGTAAAATCTACCTTGCAAACTGAAAAATGTTGATGAAAATTAATTCTCTTCACTAAAATTAACACAGGTTTGAAATAAATATTTATTTTTTCTTAGGAAAAGTTGTTGCTGGAATTTACCAAGATCACTGTTTCCACCTAGCTGTAAGCACAACTGTATACAAGGTGGTAACCCCTGCAATAGTGGCCCACGTAAGTACGTCGGATTCCAGGATCAGCTAGTATATTCGGTTCAAACAGGGCGGCATAATTATATTGACTGGCGAGCGACCGGCAACATACCTTCAACCATGTAAAATGGAATTGGCTCAAAATTTATGATTATTCGTGCCTGACATAATTTGGGATCCAGCTCCGGGCAAATTATGTTAATAAACGGAAGATTTTTTGTAGTAGTTTTACCAAATACAGTTCGGGGATAACTGAAGTCCCAAATCTGTACAGGTTCATGTTGGAATTCCGTTAATAAACAAAATAAAACCATGTTTTTGTCTTCTTGAAAACAACACTATACCATAAATAATTCTAACCATAGATTTAAATAAAAAATAATGAAATAAATATTGATAAAAATTTACTTAAATTTTTCGTACCCTAAGGACACAAAGATAATTTGTCGGAGCAACAATGTTATACTTTGTCAGAAAGAAACAAGATATTCGCATTAAACCACAAAATAATCCAAAAAACAGTAAATTAAAACCGAGATTATTTGCAAAAATATTTGTTATTCAATGTTAGCAGAGATAAAGAGGAATATGAAGTTTTTTGTAGTAAGTAGTAGTAGTAGAAATTTAAATATCACACTATTCTAAGACATACAACAGTAAAATATTTTTTTATATGTCAATAATATTTCTAATCCACACACACACAATATCACGCATTTTTCCCCGAAGGGGTATGCAGAGGCGCAACCAGGGCACCTACTTTTCGCCAAGTATGTTCCGTCCCATGATGTGTGCGTGCCTATCGCCATATCGGGCACAAATTTAAGACTCTAGGCTGATACTGAGCAGAAAAACCCAAATATCACTTTCCCGACCTAGGATTCGAACCCAGGACCTCAGAGCGCTGTCGTACCGCGCATGCAGTACAACTACGCCACCGAGGCAGTCATTTCTAGTCCATAATGAACATAAATTCAAGGCGCTATAAACTCAGTTAATCACGCTTCACGGTCTTTAATAAGAATGGCCGCCCGCAGCGACTAATATAAAAATCAAAAGCAAACGCCTTGATCGTTAATTCATATTAGTTTTTACTGGTGAAGTTTAAGTTTATTGTCAGTACATTGTGGAGCTTCATATGCGGTACACGAATATAGAACTTATGGAAATGGGTTGAGGGAAGAAAATCGTAGTTCTATATATTAAAATTTATTTTGTATTAACAGTTATTATAGGGTGACAGGCGACACTTATGCAAAGAATCGTAGTTAGTGCCTGAAAATATATATTTTTCTATTTTTTAAGGATCGTGCTAAGCAATACCTATACTTTGTTAGTTTTGGCAGTGTACATGGACCGTTAGTTGAGAGAGATTGAATTCAAATTCCCCGTCAGCAACATGTCGTTTTTTGAAAACGATTTACGCATAATTGTATCTTCTATTATTCATGAATACTATTCCAATATCGACCTGTACTATTTGTTTTTTATTAAAATGTTTATTCCACGACTTAGTACGCAAGCAATACCGCCAGCAGTACATAGCTTATAAATTAGCGTCTTTGCTTTGAAATAGAATTTAGAGTTAGGTATGACCGCACTCTGCCTTAGATCGATATCGTCAGCTGAGAAGTTTCTCCGAGTTTGTAACTAATAATATAAAGGACGAGCTTTTGCCCGCGACTTTGCCCGCGTGGAAAGGTTTTCCGTAAATAAAAAGTAGTCTTTAGGTAATAATTTCTTATGTTTACGCGAATGTTAGATATTGAAATGAAACTATTAAATTGTAGAGAGGGATTAGGCCTTAGACCATCGCGCTGGCTTAGATTTTACGTAACATTAAAATTCTTAGAGACTTTCTCAGGTATGCAGGTTTTCTCACGATAATTTCATTCGCCGTTAAAGCAAGCGGTAATTCACAAAGTATACATAACTTTACAAAAGGCAGATGTGCCTTTGAGTTTTGAATCTGCGGACATTCGTCTCGGCGGCTTATTTCACGCCCAACTTGGTTATCGCTTCACTGTCAGTATACTGCCTGTTGACGATGAGCTAGTCTCATCTTGTTGATGATGAATCAGTCTCAACCAGTTAATTTTAAAAAGGTGTTTAAGAAAAATATTTATTTACATACGACGAAAAACTCTCAAGTGCCAAGTACAAAAAAAACATTACATCGAAGGATCGGAATTTAAAAAGTTAAAACCAAAACTATATTTCACCAAAAAGTATTTGCGCCGCCAACACTGCCGTAAAAGCAAAATCTTTGGTCATTTCCAAAGAACATATTTCTTTGATACTGTAATATCGACTAATTAGTGTAATTAGACTTTACCTATGAGAAGTTGCTCGATTTTAATTAGTGCTTTATAACTCGCTGCAAGATGTTCTCTGCGATAAAAATGAATTATTCGAACCTACATTGCATGTACACTTTTATAACAAGGAAAAGAGGTAATGATTTGAGTTTACGTGAATGTTAGACATTGAAATAATACTATTACTATGGATTTCATCGCGGTTATTCCGGGACCGCCCCGTGACCATGGCTGCAAAGTCTTCGAAACGTCGGGAGAAAATAATTATATAAATAAACGCGGTAAAATACGTAAATAGTTTTATTTCAAGGAAAAGAGATATAAAATTATTTATATATTGAATAATTGTTTCCTTATTGTGACTGCAAGTATTGGCTATAGAACTGGTGGTAGTTCTCTCATATGTGAGAGTCCGCCAGGGTAGGTACCACCGCAATGTCTATTTCTGCCGCCAAGCAGTAGTGTAGTCATTGTTGTGTTCCGGTTTAAAGGACATTGTAGCCGGTGTAATTACTAGACATAGTAAGACTTAACATCTCATGTCGTAGGATGGCGAGCGCAGTAGAATACTAAACAATACTTTGTAATTCAAGGTGTTGGATGGTATTTCTACTGTTTATAGGTGGTCGTATTGCTTACCATCAGCCAAATAGCATATCAATAGACATTGCGGTGGTACCTACCCAGGCGGACTCTCACATAAGCGAGACCTACCACCAGTAAACTTTTTCTACTTAGTATCAGCCCGGAGTCTGAAATTTGAAGTTTGAACCTGTAGACATTCGGCTCAGCATTCCGTTCCACTCCCAACTAGACCATCGCCACATTTAATTTATATCATAAATTATGTTTATAATAATAAAATAATATTTTAGTTTTAATAAAATATATTAAACCTGACTTGCGCTAACCACGATGTGCAACATGTGTTGTTGCTGGACATTGTCAAACTGAGCAATTTTATGGTTACTTTACAACAGCTGTTTGTTAATGTTAACGGTTTAGGGTTCATTTTTCAATAAATTCAGAACGAATATAATATATGTACATTCTATTGGACTATTAGCGTCATATTTTTCGTGTGGATGTGTGTTAAATGTGGATTAATTATAAAAATGATAATTTTTTATCGAAATTTACCGATTAAAAAAACAGTAATTAATACTTATTAAAATAATTATCCCCCATCACTCATCATAATATTAACATGATTTAAAATGTTAAATTGTAAAGAGTTTATATACTCAGATATTTGTACGAAAACGCAAAAACTGCTGAACAGATTTAGATAAATTTTGGCACAAACAATGGCCTGGATTAACGTATATAAAAATTTATATGAGCCATTCCGTGAAAAATTGCACCGTCACTAAATGGGACAAAATGGACAATTTAAAAAAAAATATTTTTAATGTTCATTTATGATTCGATGCGGTATTTATCAAAGTTTCAGAAAACTATATAGTATATAACTAAATAGAATATAGCTTTAAAAAAATCGAAATTCTAAACATGATCCATGACAAGCACTGTCCATTTAGTAACGATCACTAACTTAATATTTGATTAGCGATATGAAATATCTTATAGAAATTTTTAACAATTTTTATTTAAAATATATATCTTCTTTTCAAACCAATTTTGGTTACCCTATCTGCAATATATTTCTTGCTTTAAATCACATATTAAAATATTTTCGTCACTTTTTATGTTAATGCGACTTATATTTTTAACTTTGTAGTTAATTAGCACCTTGAAAATGAATTCAAAGTATTTTAAATGAAAATAAGTACTATAGTCTACTCTATTTCATCCCAAAATATATCATTAGTAGTAATAAATTCCACTTTACATCCAATAATTTTATTTATGTTAATAGGTTTAAGGGTATTATTTGGAATCGGCTTCAGTGTTTTAACCCTTTTTTTAGGACAATAGCTAATATCCTCAATAATCTTGATACGCTTAGAAGTAGGAATAGCTTTATCGGAGCCAATAGAGATATTTTTTTTAATATTAAAAATTGTAGTGTTTTTTTATGGATGAGCTAGGAGAAAGATCACAACTAGGAGCTTCAGCCAGGTAAGTTATACTTTTTTGTGTGTTTTCAGGAACATTAAAAGATACGATTTGGGGTAGCTCGCAGTCATGAGACAAAGGATGGCCGTTAGATGTTGTTTCAATCAGCTCGAAATTGTTGGTAGTAGGAATTTCGGAATGAAAGTCACCTTTAATATTTGGTATAATGGAGTCAATGTCAGTTGTCGTCAGAGGCTGAATACTTACTGTTGCAGACTTATCATACATTGGATCCCAGTTGAAACTGATATTTTGTGTAATTTCATTTAACTGTTCCTCGAGTGGTATAGCGTCAAAATGATTGCTAAGTATACTCGTTAATTGAGATGGTTCTTTTGAGATAAGAGGCTCTACAGAATTTTTTTCAGCAAATTCAATAAAATCAGACATAGGTGTAGCATTAATCATATTAGCTTGTGTAATGTTTTCAAAATGGATATCAAAATTGTCAAAAATATCAACAAGATCTGTTCCGGAAATTTGTGGATCATCTTTTAAATGACGCAATATTGAGCTAGAACCCGACTTTGGCTTTTCCAAAAAACAATGTCTGATTGGTTTGAAGCAAGCGCACTGTCCTCGGTCACAAAAACAACTTAACTTTCGGTGAAGAATTTCGTTTGGCATTTTTGATATTATTTGGTGTATTTGTAAGGTTCCTAAAATAGTCTTTAAATTGTTTGGTACTAATGTTTTGATATTTTCAATGTCAGATTTGTTTATTAAAAACGGTTTTACAGACTTCATGCAGGCTTTTAAATTCTTTAAGGCATCTGTGGCATTAACAATATCGTGCCCATAATATACACGTCGATCTAACGCTCTTTTTGTGGCACCCCCAATACCATCGGCTACCCCTTTACCATGACCACTTTCCGAAAAAGACCAAGTCGTAAGAGCGAGTTTCAATTTTGAGGTAAAGTAGTTAAGCAGGAAGAAATTTTTTTTTTGGCGATATTGGCTCGTCGGACCGTCTGAGAAAATGTGAATAACAGATAATATGGGACAAATTTGTTTAGCTAATTTAATAATTGGGATAAGGTGTGCCCAAATGGCGTGGGGTTCGTGGCAGTTACTGTCTGATAACGTCACAAAAGATTGACATTGTGTGCTCGTGTAAATCATACCCGTATGAAGGGTTATAGAATTTTTTGATCCACCGAAATGCAGTGCTTGAATTTCTTCAGACAACTTACAATCATAGTTCTCCGAAAAATCTATCAAAATTGCGCACTCACTTGGATTTAAATTTTCGACACACATTCTATACTGACGCTGTTGCTCTTGGAAGTTAAAAAAAAGTTTTTTGAAGAAAGGCAATTGTTTTTCATACTCTCCTATTAATTCCTGCACCGCTCCTGATATTTTTACTTTTTTCGTTACAGTGGCTGTTATGTCTTCATCATTTTTTTTATATGTTTTTTTTTGCACGCTCCCACTGCAACCATTCAACTTCAGTGTTATTATTACCTCCGAAATTTATTTTTTTGTTTTTGCATTTATCACACAAACCGTACATACATTTAAATGACTTTATGTCACAAGCATTTAGTTCTATAAGGTCTTTAGTGCCTTTAAATTTCACACAAAGACATGTGTCTCGCGGAGCACGTGTCGGTGACAAGACATAAAATGGCTTGTATTTACAAAACGTGGACAAACTGTACTTCCCTCCTTCGTTTTTATATATTTGGTATAGGTTGATTAAACTGTCGGTTAGATACCGTATTTGCATCTTTTTCTTATATTTTGTTTTACATTCACGTTTGCCGGATGTAGATCTACTAATGTCATCCCGGTTGTAAAAAATTTCCATCTCTTCTTTTATCTTCTTGCTTACATATTTCTTATTGCTGCTAAATCTTATGTTACTTTTAAGCCCTAAATATTTTGATACTAGTGCCTTTGATCCTCTTTTTTGGAGAATAGTCTTGGAAATTCCAATCGATCGCAATATCTTTTTTTGTTCGTGTGTTTTACATTCTTTATATTTTTCACCTAACGATATTTCTAGCAGTTCATGTCTAGCTTTCAGCTTATTACTCTCTTCTGTTTTTAGATTAATTTCTTTTAAATGTTTTTTTTTTTGGTTCTACTTAAAGTTTTTCGTAAGTTTGCATTTAGGGTTTTTAGTTTTTTCAATTGCTTTAAAACAGTTTTATACTTATTAGCTAAGTTATTATATTTCCTTTTATAGTCAACCGTTCTTAGATTGTGACTTGTTGAAGCAACGGCTGCCTCTACACCCTGTTTTTTGGCATTCCTTTGCTTTTTTTTCTGTTCTCTCCAAATTTTCCTCCGCTCCTCTTTTTCTCGATCGCTCAACTCCCCTTATTTTTTTTGTCCCTTTTTTACCCGCTCTATTTGTTTCTTTCTTTGTACCTCAAATTTTTCTTTATTTAGTTTCAGGTTTTCGCGGTACCGTTTAGCTCGTTCGGCAGGTGTTAGTGCCATCATATAATAAATAAACTGAAACAACAATAAATATTTATAGACTACTCAAGAATTACTACTACCATGGAGTCAATCGATAAATGGTTTTAACTTTACAGCCGTGCTTTGACTGACTTCGGGCTAGGCTATACTTGCTGTGAATTAGTGCTAGGTAAGGTCATCCTCTACATAATTAATTATATTGCGAGAGGCTTTCGTTATATCATAACACAACAGGCAAAATAACGTGCAAAAGTTATTTAGATGAAAAACTTTTATGTACCTTAAATAAATTTGTGTCGTAGGTCCTACATTATATTGATTTAGTAAAGTTTCCATTTATAACGTGGGGGAGCAAAATTCACATTCATCGGTTGGATAGTGATCATAAACACAAGAATTGCAAAAATAACACCAAATATATGGCGATTTCAATAAATACTTGATATCTTGTCTGCTCATAGCTAAAGAAAAATGTATTAATCGTGTTTCTGCAGCAGCAACTGTTTTTTTGCATACAGAACATTTTTTTGCCAAAATGAAATGAGTTTTTTTCCAAGGCCATTGAAGTCCATCATCAAAGCATTTTTTGAGATCATTAATAGATAAAACTTTGTCAATATCCACAAAAATTACCATAATTAGTGAATTATTAATAGGTGATCAGGGTTAATCTGAAATGGAAACATGATACCTACTTTAGATGTACGAATAAATTAAAAACTAAATATACAAAAAACGAACACCCCAACTGACTATAAACTTTATTAAATTAAATGCTTGTGATTATTATGGATATACCTACAATAATGTAAGCCAATCTGCTACGTAAATAAACATAAATTTAAGGTCGCCAAACGATAGACCGGCTATTATAATTATAATATTATATATAATTTAACAAATTATTTAATAGAAATACATAACTCCATCTAAGTTATTGTCGGTGCAACATAAACACGTAAACGTAGCCTTATGTGTCCATTTCGTCACAAAAATTGTTCCACTAATATGTCACGATACTAAACGGACGTGACGAACTCTTGCCTACTACTAATAATGACGAAAACAATAAATATTGTTTGTTCTTTAAGAGGAAATCATTATTTCACTGCGTATGCAGATATATTAAGTATAATTCAAAAGTGAAAGAATGTTTTAAGGACTTACCGGTATCACGTTATTACTGTGACTTTAGTGGACTTGTTAATCGACGATGTGTATTTAGTCGCCTTTCGTCACCGATTACTGCGTCACAACTGGCCGATACAGAAAAAGAAACGGCAGACCTAACATAATAATGTTGCCATGACAATAAAATAACTTGTTTTAGTAGTTTTGTACGATTTAAAGCAAATAAAATAGTAGTGACTAAAGTGGAATGTCCACCTTGGTGCTAATTTGAGTATCATATTTCTTGAATCATATTGAAATACTATAAGATTTATTAATATAATTTTTGTTATAATTAAAAAAGAAACAATATTCTTTAAAAGCTCACAAAAAACGCTCAGGTATATTTAAAAAAAACATGATTTTCAGTTAGTTAAAGTTAGTGACAAGAGGTGTGACACGGTAAAATTACCCTTTTTTCTTCTTAAATTTAATTTTCAATCAGTTGAATTAAATAACAATTGACTCTGTTATATATTTTTTTAAAGTTGATAAACTAACCTGTATATTAAAAAAAAACACATTCAATAGAAAATCAGATGGTCTTGTAAATTATTTGTAAATGTTTGTGACAGTGCTTTTTCAATATGTTCAATTTTTCACGGATTGGCTCATATAACTTTTCCTTTTAATATAAAATTGGACAGAAAGACTTGTAACCACGTAAAAGCTTTAATACTAGGAAGATAAAGACGAATAAAAGGCTTACTTCAGCGACACTGTGATACTCAATTATAAACATATTAAGCATGTGTTTTCTTCTGCGTCTTTTGAACTTAGTTCCATTTTTTCGAAAAAGATGTCGCTTATATTCATTACAACTGTCGATAGTAGGTATAACCATTTATTTATTTATTTCTCTACACACACATAAATACAACAAAAAAGTATAAAAGAAAAAAAAAAACAAACACACACACACAGTTAACAATACCAGGCACAAAAACTGATTGCTTGCACTATGTGTGGTAGAAGGGATACCAGCTCAGTATACGCTGCAAAACAGCACTGATTTTCAGCTGAACCCCACTGTTATTATAGCACAACAAATCTTTTTGAGTGTACGGTCAGCTACAGCATACAATGAGATTATACATATATTGGGAATAGTGCAACATTAATAATTATGGGTACAACAGATAATCACATACAGAACACGTATTTACATGACATTGAAACAGTTTTTCGATTAATAAAGAATCATATAACCCGTTGAGTCACTACATTGGGCAAGGTAGTTTTTGAATCTTTAAAAATTCCCTCCGAAGATGTTCTTTCAGAGTATGCAGAGACATCCTTTTGCGAAGAGGTGGAGGAAGGTCGTAATAAAATAATATTTAATTCATAAAACAAAATACTAAGGTAACTGCAGATTTGTTAGTCCGTTACGGAAAATAATAGAAAAGTTTTTGACGCGTTAATTTTACTTAAACGTAACTTTTCAACCAAAGGTCCTATAACCCATCGGGGCTAAGCATATGTTACGAAAAGTGGGCTATTAGGTTCAAACAACCCGTATCATCAAAAATATAAGACTTTTTGTTGGGTCTACACGACCATTAGCCGGTAATTGATCCCGACGGGTTGAGGGTTAAACGGATTTTTAGACTAGACGCAGTCTTGTCATTTTCAAGTTGCTGACATCGTTTAATAATGTCAACTAATTGGCAGTTATGGGCTTAATGTACAGTCATCGAAAAGTTACTGAACACGAAATAATTTATACATGTTTAGTCTATTTGCTGGTGGTATATTTTATATCCGCTCGGATAGCGACCACGGTACTCAAGGTGTTAAAACCTGCTATAGTGACCCACGTAAGTGTCGCGTTCCGGGATCAGCCTGTGTTTATCCGATTCCAAAAGGCCGGCATAATTGTCACGAGTACCGAGGGGTAATCATCTCTCGTCAGTCACTTACCATTCGGTGCAGTGGAATAACTTTCTTATGCATGTATAATAAAAATAAACATTTTACTAAAATAACGTATCCTCATTAAAGTCCACTTTAGTTTAGACAAAATGTTTGTTACAGGTACAAATTAAAGAGCCGATTTGAAGCTTTGTTCTGCAACTTTGTAGCTAAATACCGTCCTATATATAATCGGATTTGAATTCTGAACCACTGAACTTAGGGTTCTGAATACTGTTTCGTATTTTACACGTTTATTTGCATTGAAATGTTTTATTGTTCTTCAATATCATAAACAATATAAAGCAAGCAAACCACTACCACGGTTACGTCGTTGTATTGCTGTACGATTGTCTACCTTGGGTACGATGTCCAGGTCATGCAAAGTGATTTCTGCTCAACATCAGCTCGGATATTCAGCCGTGCTAAGCACAAAAGCGGTATGTCAGGGAAACCTTATTTCGAGATAATCGAAGATTTGTAAATATAGTTTTATAGTTTTGTATGTAAAACTGAGATAGAGAAACTGATTTAAGGTTTTTTTTTTAAAAGTTCTAAACAAGATACCTTTATTTGGGTAAGTTCATTAGACGGGTATTTCTTTAAGCTATCTGACGACATGTAAATCAAGATTTTGAGATATCGCTTTTGATCTTAGCAAGACAGTATTGTGCCCGGTAAAAATAAGTCATAATGATTTTTTATATTTACGCTAATTTTAAATATTGGAATTCAATTATTTTTCGGATTTTATCGCGGTTTTTTTATATTATAAACTTTGAGAGAAAATTCACAAGAAATAAGTAATTTTGTATGGCACCTAAAATAGGTGGCATTTTTTGTATTTGGGTAGGATACCACCTCTACTATATAGAGCGTTATTTTAACATTACGTTAAGAAATGAAATCATTTAAGAACTCGTCCCTACCTCAGCTAACATTGTGCCAAAAATCATTAATTAATAATGTATATTTTCGCGACAAATCCCTGTTTACTGAAAAATTTTAATTATACACTTTTGTTTGCAATTTACTCTTTTGTACATCTTTCGAGCAACACGAGGTTAAATAAATACTTAGGTTGTTCCCAGAAAACGACACACTTACTTGGAGCACTATAGCGGGTTTTAACACCTTGTGTACGGTGATCGCTATCTGGGCGGATATAAAATATATCTTACCACCAGCAAAAATATAAAAGAAACAAACAATAATAAATATAGATACAAGAATACATGAAAAAAGTTTTAGAGCTAGGTGTTTTATAGATTTAAAATATGTCTTTTATTAAAGCTTGATCCGCGATAAAGTCCTAAAGTAAATTTTACTTCGAGATTGAACCAATTTTCGCCAATACTTTAAATAAAACCTTTTCGTTAAAAATATATGACATGTTTTCAAACAAATAAATTAATTAGTGATAAATCTAAGATAGAATAATTCAGTTTACATCACAAATAAAGTTACAATACCCAGTTGCCTTAATTAAATTGGATTCTGAATACTTTCAAAATTCAATACAGTTAAAATATTAAACTTTTAAGGTTGAAAATACATTGTACATCGTCTGATATAAATTTTGAACTAATCATAACTTTATCTTTTATCTTTATAATTTTCGAGATCTCACTTAAATTGTTTTTCAAAATTAGAACATATTGAATATTTTTAATTACATTTTCCAACATGCCAGTTATATTTCGAATAATTTGAAATTATGTAAAAGCTTTTTTATAATGACAAATATAATAATGAGTTTATGCTTACAGTCACTGTTCACTGTGATTTTCAATAAACGATCACAATCTCTTTGTTCAATCTATTTAAAAAATGGACTAATCAAAACAAAGATAGTTTGACACGCTTACAAATTATTCATTTTGATTGGTTAACTCTTGGACTAGGATTAAAGATTGAGATTGGGATCGCTTATTGAAAATGGTTGTACGAGTCGTATCATTTGCAATTTAATGTATTTTCCTATTTTACATACATACATAGTATCACGCCTTTATCCCGTAGGTGTAGGCAGAGACTATGGATTGGCAATTTGCAAGGTTCTGGCATACTTTTCTCGCTTCCTCCACCTTCATTAATCTTTTCATGCATTCCCGACGGTTCAGGGTACTTTTGACCTGGCCTTTACTAAGAATGTCAGATATCTGACATTCGAAGGTGCGGTCGACCCCGACCGGTTCTTCTATCCACATTCGCCTTATAAATCCTTTTTGTCAGTCTCCTATCATCAATCCTCTCCAAATGCCTAAACCACCTCAGACTTTCTATTTTGACATTGGCAAAATCATCGCCTATCAATGACAACGACAATAAAAAAATATTGAATTAAATATTCAACAGAGAAATCCAAACTAAATAACAGTACGTTACAAATATCTCAATTATATTTAGTCTAATTCTTAGATTGACCTTTTTGATCCTACCTACATCATCATCAACCGCAGGATGTCCACTGCTAAACATGGGCCTCCCCCAAAGTTTCCAGATTGGCCTATTGGACGCGACCCGCATTAAGCAATCCTAAGAATCCAAATCCTACCTACATTTAGTGTTAATTAAGTCAGGTTACATATAATGTTGTTTGTGAAAAGAGTTATTTTTTTATTGCCTTAGTAAGGAAGCGGTCCGCCTGGTAAGCAGCGTCCGCCACTCAACGACTTTGCAATTCCAAAGGCACAGCTAAGCCGCCGTCTACCTATTATTAAAAATCCTGGCAATAACAAAATAATTTAACCCAACCCTTTGATATTTAAAGCGGTCTAATAAATTACCGAGTAACACGACGAAGACAGCCACATCATGTTACGGGAAATTTGTCAAAACGCTCTCTCAAGAACTCGTTATCCAACGGTTACTTAGCAGAGGCGCCCACATCATTTTCTTTAGAGACAAAGTTTGTTAGTGAAACTAATGAAACGCTTCTAATAATTCTTTGACATTTTTGCTTTATAATATGAAGAGTGAGTCTACCGTACTGTGAAATTCTAAATATGTTTTTTTTTTTAACTAATTACATTAGAAGTCCAAGGGTTGCGAGCGCCTAAGGCGCTCATCTAAGAATCCTGTGTGTTTGTATTTAAACCAACTCAAAGATTCAAACAAAGAAGTCAGTATCTTTTTTTGAATATTTTAAGGAAAGACAGGTTAAAATAAAACAGAAACATGAAAAGTCGATCAGTTTCTAGGCAGGCAGGAGAAATCAAACATTGCTTCTTCGTTGCTAGTTGCAACTAGATGTAAATACACAAAGAATTGCATGACTACCCACATTTAGTTTTTATTAATTCAGACTAAATTTAATTTTGTTTATAAAAAGAGCTATTATTAAAAGTCCTTGTAATATTAAATTTTTTTAGGGGTACGGCCAAGTGCTTCATTTCATGGTAAGTGGAGTGGGGTCCAATAGAATGTTTACTGACGAGAGATGGGTAATCATCTCTTGGCAGTCGATATAATAGCGACGATAGCCTAGTTGTGTGTGGAACGGACTGCCGAGGCGAATGTCCGCAGGTTCAAATCCCAAGGGCACACACCTCTGACTTTTCTAATATCATGTGTGTATTCTTTGTGAATTTATCGTTCGTTTTAGCGGTGAAGGAAAACATCGTGAGGAAACCTGCACATCTGAGAAGTTCTCTATAGGAATTTCGAAGGTGTGTGAATCTACCAATCCGCACTAGGCCAGCGTGGTGGACTAAGATCTAATCCCTCTCAGTAGTAGAGGAGGCCCGTGCTCAGCAGTGGGCAAGTTATAATACAGGGCTGATATTATTATTATTATTAGTCGATATAATTATGCCGGCCTATTGGAACACTATATACTCAGGTTGATCCCAGAACGCGACATACCTACAAGCCACTATTTAACTCCACATCTTTCACATTTCAAGCGTATAAAAAAGCTATCATCTCGTTAACTAAATCATAATTGGTAAATTCTAAAATTCTACGAAATACGCTTTCAAATGGTTTCGTTTTAATTTGTTGGCGGATTTGCCAATTTGCCTTAGCTGATCGTTAAATAAAATCATTTATTAAATGGAGATTTCGGATTGCTTTTAGAGATCTCATTAAGCACTTGTGTTTAATCGTGTCTACTCCGGAAATGTCAGATTGTTTTTGCAATTCTATTTATTCAGTTTAATCGAATTAAATATAATATTACAAGTACCATCACTCTATAAGGATGTTATAATATTATTAATGTAATAAAATGTCCGGCAAAGTTAGGGAGGATTTGTTTATTTTGCCGGCCCGTTTTTTGTCATTTGCAAGTATAACTGCTTTATCACTAACTTTAAAATGCTAAGAAAGACAAATACGTAATTATGAGTATACATTACCATTTTAAGTCCAAGCATAGTCTTGTGCCAAATTATCACACTTTACGTGGTTAGTTTAAAATGCAAATTAGTTTTGTAAACCTTGTCTAATGTTGCCAAAAAAATTTCGGTTTACATTAATAAACTTAGGATATGAATGTTGTATGAAACTGTATATTTTGCTGGTGATAGGATATATTTTATATCCGTCCGGATAGCGACCACCGTACACAAGGTGTTAAAACCCGACATAGTGAAACGTAAGTGTTTCATGTTACGGAATCAGCCTGTGTATATCCGGTTCCAACAGGCCGGCATAATTGTGTCGACTGCCGAGGGGTAATCATCTCTCGTCAGTCGACATTCTATTGGACCCCACTGCACTTACATACTATCAAGTGCAATGGGCTCACATTGCGGTGCACATATAAAAAAAATGGCATGAAAGCTGCGGACATTCGTCTCAACAGTCCGTTCCACCCCAACTAGGCTATCGCCGCTTTTTAGTTAGTCTCATAATGCCCAATAATAACACTGGCCCCATCTTTCCAAGTGTAACAAAATACTTAAAAACAGGAAATATTATAAACAGATAAGTATATAGTTCAGTACGTTATGCCATGGAGCGGCGATTAGTTGGTTGTGGAACGGATTGCTGAGACGAATGTCCGCAGGTTCAAATCCCAAGGGCACACACCTCTGACTTTATAAAAAATTATGTGTGTATTCTTTGTGAATTATCGCTTGCTATAATGGTGAAAAAAAACATCGCGAGGAAAACTGCATACCTGAGAAATTTTCTATAGGAATTTTCGAGGATGTGTGAAGTCTCCCAATCCGCACTAGGCCAGCGTGGTGGACAAAAGCCTAATCCCTCTCAGTAGTAGAGCACGGGCCTGCCCAACAGTGGGAGAGTATATAATACAGGGCTGATATTATTATATTATGCCGTAGAACTTCGTGACGACACAAATACAAAATAAATTGCATAATGCTACGTCCATGATGCGGTTTTTATTGCTTGTCTAATAAGTTTTTTGCACTAGAAATACGAGAATACAAGAGAACTTCAAACTGATGAAAAGATAAAACAAAGGATTGTATAAGGTCTTCTCGAGAATTAGACTTTTATTATAAGGTTTTTTATATTTACGCGAATGTTAGACATTGAAATAAAAATATTTGTATCGGATTTCGTCACTATTTTATAAAAAAATTCTCCCGACATTTCGAAGACAGGATTTACGCAATTTTTACGTATACATTGAAAAAAATATGTTTTTCCGGATTATATCACTTTTTTTAAAAAAATTCTCCCGATGTTTCGAAGACTGCAGCCTTCATGGTCACGGGGAAACTGAGGTGTTGGTCGTCCAATAAGTTAATTTTACAATATCTACCTACATTTTAAAATAAAATATAAAATCCATAGAACTAATTTTATTATTATTTTTTTATATTTCCCACTTAATATATATAACCGCGGGAATTAAACTACGTCGTAATAGGGTGACTGGCATATTGTCAGATATTACGTAATGTATCCGTAAAGGTTGACACACACTTATCAACACATTAAATCGGCACTGAAGCCTCTCTTTTTTAAGTATATAATAGTTTTAAAGGTTTATGCAGATTGAGATATTTGACAGCGAAGTGACGCCAATGGTTTTTAAGTTTGATGTAAAGATGATCATGCCGTTTATATAATCAATGGTGTTAAATAATGCGTCAAATGAAATGTCGAGAACCAGGCGCATTAAATACTAAAATTAAAATTATCGCAATAATTCACGGCAATACAATGCTTTTATACTATTACAGATGCCACACTCCTTAGACTTTTCTAAAATCATATGTGTATTCTCTGTGAATTATCGCTTGCTTTAACAGTCAAGGAAAACATTGTGAACAAAACTGCATACCTGAAAAGTTATTTATACGAATTTTTAGGGCGTGTCTCATCTCATCTCATCAGCCTACAACTGTCCATTGCTGAACATAGGCCTCCCCTAGAGCGCGCCATGAGGGTGTGTGAAGTCTAACAATCCGCACTAGGCCAGCGTGGGGGACTAAACCCTAATCCCTTTCAATGGTAGAATAGGCCCGTGCCCAGGAGTAGTATAGTATATATAAGACTAGCTTTTGCTCACGGCTTCGCCCGCGTTAAAGAGTTTTCCGTAATAATTTTTGTTTCCGACTTACTTGATGTATCGTTATGACCAAATTACACAAAATCATTATAAATTATAGCCTATTTGTTATTCCGATGTATAATATTAATATAATATTAATATTACTGTAAAGTTTTACCCAAATTTGTTCAGTAGTTTTTTCGTGAAAGAGGAACAAACATACATCCGTATAAACAAACACAAACTTTCGCATTTATAATATTATTAGTAGGACAGAGACTTTACCGCATTCACACCCACCACTACAACTATGGTAAGCCAGGATCAGCAGTGGCACGCATTTTATGACACCGAGCTGTAAAGCTCGGCGAGTCTCAAGGAAAACTAATATATCATTACCCCGCAACGAAATTAATCAAATAGAAAGATAGGGAGGAGTTGGATATATTAATTGTCCACTTATTATTAGGACAGGGCTAATATTATTTATTATTATAATGCCTTTAGACATTAGTTGTGGCAGCGAAGAATATTAAGAGACCCGGTGATGCCGATTGGCCAACACGCACGCGGAAACCCAACTTGCCAAACACCAATCATGATAAATATGTTTAACTTCCTAAAACAATGTTAACAATTCAACTGAACCGATAACGCTGATGGGCAAATCTTATCTCATTTGTGATACAGAAACACAATATGTTAATATCGATATCTTTCGACAGTATTTACTAAATGGTACCTGAATTGTATTGTCTTTTTTTTTTGTGGGTTTTGTTAGCGGATTCGTATGCCAACATCTGATTTAAAATTATTATAGCGACGGCTGCAATTAACACTATGCTAACTTGAAAATGTCAATTTACAGGAGAGACATCTAAAGTGAAAAATAAGTTAAATTTAATGATACTAGAGGTTTTTCAATGAGCGTTTTGTGTAATTCAAGAATTTTTCATTTTATAGCAAAAAAAAGAGGTTTTGTAAGTTGATTAAAGATAAAGAAATAATATTTTTGCATTCTAACGGAAATTAGTCAAAAATCGATTTAGTGTAGTATTCATTGCTGGTATCGATAGTAATTACGATTTTTTTTTAGGGAAACGGAAAATAAGTTTATCTAAATATACTAAATATTTTGCCTCTACCTACCCTTAGAGGATACTATGCGTGTGTATGTTAATAGAGCAGAGAATATTATTATTAACTAGGTAATGCTCGGTGCTTCGCCTGCGTGGAATGCCTTCTACGCTAAAAAGTCTTAAAACATTATACTATGCCAGCGCAATTTATTTAAAAAATCGTATATAAAAATACATTATTTACCATGACAATAATGCCCGAGATAAAAAGGAGGCTATGTGTTAATCCAGGTTTACCCGTGTGCCAGTTTTCTTGCAAACCCTCTTAGTTGTTTCTGCGTTTACTTCTACCAAAAATCTAGACATTTTCACAATCTTTTGCATTAATAATATAAGTAAGACTATAATATTAGTAAGATACGTTTAATTAACTTGAGATAAACACTAAACGTGTATGAACACACATAAAAACCTTTTTATTGAGTAAAAAAATTTTGTAATTTACTTTTATAACCTAAGAAATAAATTCACGAAATTTACAACAGCTTCCTTTAATACCGGACTTCCTGGAAAATAAGTGGAAAGATAAAAACACAATTATGTTTCCGCAAACAAGGTATTCGTGGAAATTATTTTGAAGCCTCACAAAGTTAATTAAGGCCGTACGTTTCTGTGATTTCATTAAGGTTCATAATTGATTAACAGCGTGATTGATTAATTTGGCGTTTACAAATGTATGTAAGTGTTTGGGAATATAGTTTTTCTGGATTTACACGCTCGCAGAAGCGTAACTATTCCACTTTTTGTTGTGTGTATTGCAATCTGCAAGCACATAAGAACAATTACTAAGAAAACTGAACCAATATTAATTGTATGTGTAAACTGTTGATGTTCCTGTGTATAATAAATAAATCTATAATGTGCTAGTCGGCGAGCTTTTCTCCACATCGGACATAAATTCCAGTCTCCCGACTAATATCGGCCCTGTATTATATACGTCGCACTGTTGGGCACAGGCCTCCTCTACTACTGAGAGGGATTAGGCTTTAGTCCACCACGCTGGCCTAGTGCGGGTTGGTAGACTTCACACACCCTCGACAATTCCTAATAGAGAATTTCTCAGGTATGCAGGTTTCCTCACGTTGTTTTTCTTCACCGTTGACTCCAGACTCCCGACTTATAAAAACCAAACTTTATGATTAGTGTAAAGTTCATCACACCCAGAGAGAAGTGATCGCGTTCTATCATAATATATTTGCTTGACGTGTACGTCAAAGTGATCCCACTGAACCTGATGGTAAGTGGAGTAAGACCAAAGAATGTCGACTGACGGGAGAGAATTTATTAAATTACTTGTATTTTAAATCGTAATATTATATTATGCGCATATTTTTAACCGACTTCAAAAAAAGGAGGAGGTTATCAATTCGACGTGATTTTGTACGCTGGCAGCACATTGTCTTCGTATATTTGTTAATGTATTTATCTAGCTTAATTAGCAATTTTAATTAAGCACCGACTCCAAAATTGGTATCCAATATATAACTGTTATGTGAAATTATTTTTTGGTTTTGATTGTTTTTTGAAGGCGGTTTAATTTTTTGTTAATTTTTTTTTGTATTTATGTTTATATCAAAATATGTAGGTATGTGTATATAAATAATATTATTGTGTTATTATATGCTTTTTATTTATTAATTAAATATACACCCATACTCTAACCTATCCGCATAAATTATTCCATCCTATTGCTTGCAAGAGATCGCTCTTAGCGATACGACTACTTATAGTTACACGCTGTAGTTGATAAATAAGTTTGTGTGTTTTTATTCTCTCACACAAGTGGTATTTAACAAAGAGTTGTCTATATATCTATCTCTGTCTACTCTTCTTATATTGTTATCCTTTATTATCTGAAATCATAACTGCGACGCCAATTATGCCTAGTCATGGAATAGGAAACGTGAGAGTAAGTAATAACTTATATATAGCAATATACAGTAATAAAAATAAATAATATCAGCCCTGTATTATATACTTGCCCACTGCTGAGCACGGGCCTCCTCTACTACTGAGAGGGATTAGGCCTTAGTCCACCACGCTGGCCTAGTGCGGATTGGTAGACTTCACACACCTTCGAAATTCCTATAGAGAACTTCTCAGATGTGCAGGTTTCCTCACGATGTTTTCCTTCACCGTTAAAGCGAACGATAAATTCACAAAGAACGATAATACACACATGATTTTTAGAAAAGTCAGAGGTGTGTGCCCTTGGGATTTGAACCTGCGGACATTCGTCTCGACAGTCCGTTCCACAGCCAACTAGACTATCGCCGCTTATAGCAATATACAGGGTGGGATTATGTTATAATATAACCTATATACAGCATGTTGCAGACTTAGGGTATCAACAATAAATCCAATTACAAAGCGTATTCTTGGTTATTTAGCACTAAAGGTAAAAAATGCGTAGGTATAGTATCTGATTAATAGAACTTGTAACGCGTTAAAAAAATATTTTCCAATATTGTAGAAAACATGTTCATAGTACTTTTACAGTGTCTTGGTTGTACATCGAAAATATAATATAATATGTACTAATATTTCACTATATTATTAGAATTCTACGCCTGCTCCTTTAAATTATCAACTAAAATTTATTATACAAATTTCACCAATTAGCTATATATGTACATACAGTACATTCTAAGTAGTAATGCCGATTTATTATTGATACCCTCTCTCGGTAACACCCTGTATAGTAACGTAAAGTTACTGAGTTCAGGGACATGGAAAGGACATTGTATTGACGGATGAGAGCAACGAAGCGGTAAATAGAGGTCTTACCGCGACTCTTTGTGGCAAATTCGAAATCTCTAGTAAATCTAGATAGGTAAGGGATAACGTTCATAGCCGGCATCCTTTTTTTGTTTAGTTTTTTTTATTGCCTTAGTAGGTAAACGGCTTCTGATGGTAAGCAGTATTCGCCGTTCATGGATTTTGCAATGTTAGAGGCACAGCCAAGCCGTTGTCTACCGGGAGGTGAGCATTCTTTTTTAGCCTCGTTTAAAGGATAAGTCACATCCCTCGGGAAACACCGATACAGGAAGTTTTCGTGTTCACTTCTAACATCCAAACATATTCACAAGCTTGTCCATTAATAAGATTATTAGTAACAAATATATATAGTAGGAAAAATCAAAACAAATATACATCACGCATTTATCCCCAAAGGGGTATGCGCAACCAGGGCAACCAGTTTTCGCTAAGTTTGCTTCGTCCCATGTTACATCGGGCAAAAATTCCAGACTCCGGGCTGATACTGAGCGAAAAACCCAAATGTCACTTTAGCCCGATCCGGGATTCTAGGACCCAGGATCTCAGAGCACTCCTGAATTACGCATGCAGTACAACTAACAGTAAAATAAGATAATATGTAATAATTACTATTTAACCAATATCAATAATTACACAATGTCAATTTATGTTGTATTAGAAACTTAAGTTATCAAAGCGAAAAAAAAACATCGGAAATAAAATAAAATAATCTGCTAGTGTTAAAACCAACGAGGTCTTGGATTTGATGATGTTCTTTGCATACTTCCATTGTACCATGGTCAAAATCTCTCTCATACTGTAGATACTAAAGCAGGTGTCTGCCATTAATGCTATACATAGTCACTCATTAATTATTTCGATGTTTTTAATAAGTAACTACACTACGTGTATGTAGTAAGTAACTACATATCTGATGCCGTACTTTAAAAAGTTAATGGAAAAAGCACACTAAAAATGTACACAATTCCACTCGTAATAAACAACAAAATAGTATTTTAAATAACACGATTCTTACAAATACGCCAACATTATTCTGCAACACAATATTTTTGCGGAGCTAGTCATTTTTATTAAACGCCGCGCCGGGCCCTACGCTCTACATTGTTAGCACAGCCACTTCATTAGTTCAGCTCTCCGCGAGGACACTGAAATATACATTTCATCACAGTAAAAACTTGAGATGTCTATCCTAAAAACTTGATTATGTTTTATTATGACTCAATGAAGCAAGCCACTCGTGTGGAGTGCGACGTAAACTATACAAAAATCATCCTGATCTTTGAATTATATAGCGCTGCGTCGCATTGCAGTTATGAGACTAGAAAGCCCTATATTATTTAGGATGTCATTCAAAATAGAAAACAATGGAAATAAGTGCCTACCCAGACCGCCGTTCGTATACGAATGACCTATTACCTAGCTCTTAGATGTTCTATTGGTAGAATAATTTGTTTATAATTAAAGAAAACTGGTTGTTGCATAAATTACTATTATAAATCTTTTTTTCCTTTGATTGACGGGACGACCTCGCCGTTTGCCTGATGGTAAGCGATACGACCGACCATAAACAGTAGAAACACTTTCCAATACTTTGAATTACAAAATATTGTTTGATATTCCACTGCGCACGCCATCCTGAAACATGAGATGATAAGTCTTATTTTGTCCCGTAGTTACCCCAGCTACAATGTCCTTCAAACCGGAACACAACAGTGACTACACTGCTGCTTGGCGGCAGAAAGAGATATTGCGGTGGTACCTACGCAGGCGGACTCTCACATATGAGAGACCTACCATCTGTGAAAATTTACATCATTGTTACTATCCAAAAGTACAATAGTATATCCCCCACAGTCTTAAACCGTCAAATAACGCTTCCTAACTTTACCCAACAAACCTTGTCAGATTAATTTCCCTTTCACCGTCAATATTTAATTAAAACGATAGTGTTTAATGTCAACACTAGGCTTTAATTCGGTGGCCCTCGACATTGGTGTGACGTTTTAATTTCCTCCCAGCCGACATCGGATGTTTTAGATTGTTTCCAGACTTCCCCGGAATCGGCGACGTCAAATAATCGGCTCATAAACTGAAAATAAAATAGGCGAGTTCTGTAGAATAATTATTGGATTTTTGTAAAGTTAATCATTCAGTGCGCGATGAGATTTCTTTCGTCAAATATTTTCTTGGTTTTGTGAGCATCGGTTGGATTTTTTATAATTGAAAATTCTATTTTAGAGGGCTCAATGGATAATCTTAGATACAAATATAGCAAGTGATTACAATTGCTAGTCGAGATCTACAAATCCGAACTGCAATATGTATTTTGATTGCATTTTGTAGGTTAATGAATTTTTCAATCTTCGTTGCTGTAAATCAAAGCACAGCATAAATTCTTTAAAGTTTATATTAAAGATGAGCTGCTAATAAGATCCCCTAAGATACTAACTTTGCCTCATCGAGTTTGCAAATTTGCCACATTAAATATAATATTATAGACGATGATGAACTCTGTTGCAAGTTTTCGAAATTAAATTAGTCTGCGACTCGGGCTTTGGGTCAATAAATAACGAAATATAATTTTACATTATATGCAAAATTTGGGTGAAGTTAATTCTGAATTAGCTGAACATATTTGAATGAATGCTGGCACAGAGATACATGTAGGCGAAGCTCCAAGAAACACGTGTCTTTAAAGGATTTCTAATGCTATTTTCAGGATCAACGCCGAACCTTACTTTATTTACACCATTATAGCTGTTTAAAGTCCTGTCTGAATAATTAGTAGACTTAGCTCAGAGATGGCAAACCTATAGAAAGTGAAGAAATAATTTAGGCACACTAATAATCAAAAAGATATAATTGGGACCTAAAAAAGGGTCGTTAGAAAAGTGTTCATAAATATTAAACCCTGATGGCACACTAGGCCTTTAAATTAGCCGAGTGGCTGCAGCGCGGTATAAATAATTTCATCCACGAAGACGCGACCCACCACCGTTTAAGCAGTGTTGTTGGTGGCGCGGGGTAAGGGAACTGATCCAAGCACTTACCACTACGCTATCCATCTCAGTCTGCGTGTATTTATGCTGGTCACGTACACTCTAAGTGCATAACATATACATACATAACATCACGCATTTTATCCCCGAAGGGGTATGCAGAGGCGCAACTAGGGCACCCACTTTTCGCCAAGTATGTTCCGTCCCATGATGTGATAGGGGGCGAGCCTATCGCCATATCGGGCACAAATTCCAGACTCCGGGCTGATACTGAGCAGAAAAACCCAAATATCACTTTGCCCGACCCGGGATTCGAACCCAGGACCTCAGAGCGCTATTGTACCGGACATGCAATACAACTACGCCACCGAGGCAGTCAGTAAAGATATACATAGACTGGACAAGTACACATCCATTTGTGAAATATTGCAACCGCAATCAGGCCCCAGCTCAGCAATATGCATTGCTTCAAGGAGCAAATCGCTGGCAATTCTACTGGTACCTGAGGTATCTATACAGTTCTTAATTAATATTTAGCTACTCTAAGTGGCATGCTTAAACACAGAGAAAAAGAAAAGAAAAGTGTGTAGGGAAAGTAGTAGGGCGCGCGTTCATGGATGAAATAATTTATGACAAACCCATCTTACGATAAGGTAAATCCATATAAAAAAGACACTAATGCCGTACCTGTGCGGCACTTAGTTGCTAATTTGAAGGAACCATCTCTTACTTTTAGTCCAACCTTATTACCATTAATGGGGGTCGGGTCTTCTCACTCACCACACTCGACCAGGTTAATCTATCCTGGGTGGTCAAATCAGGTAATTGAGTTTTTTTGCAGCTTCACTTTATATTAGATCAACAGGTCTGCTGCTTATGGTCTCTACCTCCTCTGGTAGGTTTAAGGCAATTTGTACTACGTAGTCTTCGCTACGCGTCATGGTCAAAAAATTTAAGACATCTTTAAACTTGTTAACTATTTCAGGCGGTCTTAAATGATACTATAATATCAGCCCTGTATTATATACTGTCCCACTGTTGGGCACGGGCCTTAGTCCACCACGCTGGCCTAGTGCGGATTAGTAGACTTTCCCCACCCTTAATATTCTTATAGAGAGCTTCTCAAGTATGTCGGTTTCCTTACGATGTTTTCCTTCACCGTTGAAGCAAGCGAGAATTTTCGAAGAATACACATACAATTTTAGAAAAGTCAGAGGTGTGTGCTCTTGGGGTTTGAACCTACGGACATTCGTCGTCAACCTGCGGACGTAGGCTATAGAGGCTCTTCAGCATAGATTAGATTTTTGTATTTGCATAGCTTATACTCAAGTTTATACATTTATGGGACGAATAAATTTATTAGAAAATAAATTGCATAATAGAAGTTTCCATATTTGTAATGGCCGTTGTCGGTTACATTTTTAAAGGAAAAAATGTTCTTGATTCTGTCAGTAGACTCGGTATTCTTATCCATATTTCCTTGTATATTACAATTTTCTTTTGTTCCTTTCTACTCTATGGTTCTCTCTGTAAAATACGATGTAACAAACATACCCCTTTGCTAATTAAATTTATAGAAATCTTACTCAACTCTAATTTATTTGAAACCCGTACCTCAATAGTAATTACTTAAGAGTTGTGAAACATTTCCATTAGTTGCACGCTCAGGACCCTGTGTAGAAGATCAGGTATTTATATCATTGGCTCTCTCATATTAAATGTTATTTTACATTCAACCTTATGAAGAAGACTTTAATTAATTTACATTGAAAACATCCCGTGTACTCAATAAATTGGTTTTAAGAGTCGATCCAAAAGCGGGAATAAAGTTACCTTTATTATTAAAATTTCCACCCGGAACTCGGTTATCAGCGTTGATTTATTTTTGCAGTGGATATTGGAATCTTGTCGGAAATTCTCGATGAATTGTTGACATTCTCTAGGGTTCAGGAATAGATAAATAGCTAAGGGAATTGGACTCCAACTTCCATGTAAATTTCTTTGTTATTTAGTATGGTTACTGCCACGTGAATTTCTTTGTTATATGAAATGATTTATTTGAATTTGTAAAATGTTATACATTATTTAGATTCCGTCAATATTAACTCTACCACCAGTTCGGAAAGCAGTTTTCACCAGAGAAGAACGGGCAAGAAACTCTGGTGTTGCTCTTTTCAATCAGTTTAGGGTAAAGACTACAGTACATCATAAAGTGAGAAGAGAAAAAAAAATTTAGAGCAGTTCATTTATAGGCTCGTGAAATAAGGAATAAATTAATTTAAATTTTTATATGACTGCACAACCCTCTCAGGAATCATGAAATTTCTCTATTATCCTTATAATTATTTCCTCCCAGCACCTCTAGCAATAAGAAATTAGAAATGTAAGCGAAATGGGCAGAACAGTCCACACAAGCAGCACCCGTTCACGAGTATGACGCATGTGCCAGCCATCGGCCTCCTCAACCATATTGTAGGGAAGTGGCCGACCCGTCACACGACGCCGCCGCAGGTACAGACAGAGATTATTTCATACCCAAGCCGCTTACAGTTATATTACAAACTAGCTTCCGCTCGCAGCTTCGCCCGCGTGGATTTCGGACTTCAAAAATGGAGGAGGTGCTCAATTTGTCGGGATGTTTTTTTAAGAATGGTGGTATGCAGGTGGTCCGATTGTCCTGTCAGGGTCTGATGATGGGATCCTGGTGAAATCGAAGGAAGCTTATAGCATGATTCAGTATTCACGCGTGATGGCTTATTATTAGCGTATTTCATGTATAACTTTGGTGTTTCTATACCGATTTCTATGAATCTTTTTAAGGAATATTTAATAATGTTAACTTTTTTAATTAGGGATGACTGAGAGTGTTATAAACGTAAGAGTAGTCAAATATAATGAGAAAGCTTCGAACTGCTAAGCTATCGGGAGTTACACGTGTTATTGTGAGTCAACCATAAAAGATAGACATATGCTGTCGTGGGATATTTTTTACATAATTTTAAGGAGAACATTTCCGTCATACATGATTTCTGCGTAGCTTTAACCATTAAGGTTGCACACGCGACGGAAGCTTAAAAAATGGAGTAACTTATATTGATCATTTTAAATGTTTTTATTATATCTAAACTATTAACACAGTGGAATAAAAATGATCCTCCACATCCAGACACATTTTCTTGTAATAATTTGTTGGCAATTATGGGAGAACATTTTAATTTTTTGTTATAGAAACCGGTATATTAGTGAAAAAAAATTCTAAAGCCCTAGCTACATCTAAGTCGGTACTAATAATTTGGTTATTAATATTTAGGCTGAACTCCGTTTCGCGAGGTTTAGCCTTACCAGTTTCTTTGCTAATTACTTTCCAAATCATTTTAATTTTATTTTTACAGTTTTTTTATATTATTGTTTAAGTAGAGGGATTTAGCTTTTTGGCAAACCTGTTTAAATATTTTAGAATAAGATTTTACAAACTTGGCAAAATCTTCACTATGATTGTAGGTTTTCTGAGAATATAAATCAAATAATTTCTCTCTACTTCTATGGATACCTATGGTGGCCCAAGTGTTAAAACTACTTTTTTTGCCCACTAAAACTGATATAGCATGGTTATTTCCATGTATATTTCTTTGTTATTTAACATGGTTACTTCCATGTAAATTTCTTTGTTATTTATCATTATTATAGTTATAGTAATTTATAAACTTAACTAACTATATCTAGTAATTTATAAACTAAAGCGGCCCGCTCCGGCTCCTCACTAGTAGCACTAATTATTTATAGTCAAATGCCTGGTTATCCGATCGCTTCTTAACTTCAGATTATCGCCCTACGCTAATCTGAAAATAACATAAATATTTCCACAAATTGCTCCAGCTGTTTTGGAGTCCATGAGAGGTACGGATATTTATTTCTAGCTAAAATTATACATTACCTTGCTCATAGTTCAGCTGGAGCGAAGATATTTTCCGGGATAAAACCTCTCCAGGAATAATCATTTTTTCCGAGAGGAAAGACTTAATCCGTTACTATGTGGAAATATCACTAAGAAAACACATGAATAATATTAATAAGGTTCAAAATTCCTTGTACAACATAATATATTGTATGGAAATTAGCATACGGACCGTTATTGGTATTTGACACCAACTCTCGGGTATCCGATAATGCTAACTGAGCTTGTTCGAAATTCCTCAACGAATTTAATTACGGTGAAAAACCTCAAAGGAGATCTGTGATTTTGCAATTCCGAACGGAATTTAGAGATGAAATTTGACGAAGCTTGTGTAATACCGCTTTACTAACGCTTAAAATCATTAAGAATCATATAATTGACGATTATGTCATTAATTAAAAATGTTTTAATCTAAACAAAGCATAGAATGAATAGGAATTAACGCGATAATTTTATAACGGCATTAATTATTTATTTTCGGTCTATCGCAGTATTTTTACACCTAAATTATTTTAAATGGGCATTGATATTAACAGAGTGTAATCAGTTAGACTTTTTGATTAATCAATCTTATTTTTTAACTATTGCTACAATAAGTGACGTCACAGTACTGGTGTTAGAATTTATTTCATATCCGCACGGATTGCGACCGTTGTACACTAGTTGTTTAAACCCGCCATAGTGGCTCACGTAAGTGTGTCTCGTTCCGGGATCAGCCTGTGTATATCCAGTTCTAACAGGCTGTCATAATTCTGCCGACTGTCGAGGGGTAATCATCTCTCGTTAGTCGACATTCTATTGGTCCCCATTCTACTTACCATCAGGTGCAGTGGGTCTTTTGCTGTGCCCGTTTAAAAAAAATAACGATAGACTCGCACTTTTACAACGTGGGACGGAACACACTTGGCGAATGTGGATGCTCTGAATACCACTTCGGGAATCAAAGCTTATTGTTTTTTTATAACTTCTGGAATCAACTAACTGAAAAGCAGCCGAGAATTGTTTACAATTTTAATGTACACTTCGCAAAACAGCACATAACCAGTTTGTTTTCAACCCGTTAGTATTTAACTAAAGCTTTTACAAACTATTGAAACTAATCAGCATTATAATACAAAGTTTATTCATACACAATACCCTTGTGTAGGCACATTGGTCTGTCGAGGACAAAAGCAACGACAACAATCATTCTGTCTGTATTAGTTTTGTAGAAATGTAAAATTTAGAATTAACTGGCTTTTGTTTGCGGCTTCGCCCACATGAAGGAGTTTTCCGAGATAAAAGTCCCGTTATATATTTTCTCGGGATAGAAAGTAGCCTATAACCTTCCCAGGGTCTTAAACTATCTCCATACCTAATTTCATAAAAATACGTTCAGTAGATTTTGCGAAAATCGATAACATCCAGACAGAGGAGGGAACTTCGTTTTATAATTTAGAAATTAATGTCTATGTGTAATGTATAATATGTGCATTGTTTACGCGTTCTCTGCCGAGGCGGCACATAAAGATGCATTTAGTGTTGCTTAAATTAGTACATTGTCTCTAACAGTGATAAGGTGAACCTACTCACTGGAGACAAGGCAAATTAGTACTATAATGTTATTTACAGAGTGGCTCACTCAAAAATATAATATCAAGACACCAGTGGTTAAGAGTGAAAAACTCTGAAAAAGAACCTGACACAACATAGAGGTACTAATAATATGCCTAAGTGCGGTTTGCAAATGATTCAAACGATAATTAGATTTTACATAACAGGTATTAAACAGGTGGTAGGTATCTCATATGTGATACTCTGAGTAAGTACCACCGCAATGTCTATTTCTGCCACCAAGCAGCAGTGTGTAGTGACTTGTGCCCTGTTGTGTTCCGGTTTGAAGGGCATTGTAGCCAGTGTAACTACTGGACATAATGAGACTTAACATCTCATGTCTCATAATGGCGAGCGCAGTGGAATACCAAACAATACTTTGTAATTCAAGGTGTTGGATGGTGTTTCTACTGTTTATGGGCGGTCGTATCGCTTACCATCAGGCGAACGGCAAGCTCGTCTCGTCATTCAAAGTAATAAAAAAAAACGTTAATTACGAAAGGGATGCCGAGAGAAATCGGGTTATATGGACCATTCGCGACTGCAAGATACTTATCTTTACTTATATAGTTAAAGGTTTTATCAAATAGTGGCGGGGTAAGATGTCGCCGCGACGCTGGCAGAACGTGAACAAGGGCTGTAGGAAAGATGGCTTTCTACAATCGTTTACGCTAATAGGAAAGGGAAATACATATGCTAGCAACAGACATATTATTTTACAGCTATTTATTGTTGCGTTAACGATTATATAAAAGAGTCTTGGATACGACCGCAGTCGTATTATACTAGATAATATAGTATATGTCATGTAGAGTCGAGCGCCAGCCGAGCGTCGCCGTTCCACCCCGTCCCCGTCTATTTGAGGAAATCATAGAAGTTACAATCTTTATAAGTTTGAATACGATACTATCTATAATATTGTGTGTTTTTTACTCCTTAATACGGACGGATCTTTGTCTTACATACATACATAGTATCACGCCTGTATCCCATAGGGATAGGCAGAGACTATGGATTGCCTTGTACGATTTTGGCATACTTTCACTTTGCATGGAGAATATATTTAACATGTACAAAGACACGAGCAAAATTTGTAATAATTCAAGGACAAATGACGTAATTTCGTGTCCTTCGAAGATTCTAGACGTTACTGATGATGTAACACGTAATATCAAACTCCGAGCGGATATTAGATTCTTGTCCCGTTTGTTGTGTACTAGTTGATCAGTTGGTTACAGTTTGTAAGATCCAATGATCCAGTGACGTGAAATTTAATCATTTTAGAGTTTTAAGTGGCTTGTTATACTATTTGATACGGATACCGTAGTACAAGAAAGTAATATGAAGATTATAATTATTGTTTGTGATATGAAAGTATTGTACAGATTCAAAATAACACAATGGTAAATTATTGTCAATTTGTTATGATTGTAAGTCGAGTAAGATCCAATAGAATGATAACTGACGAGAGACGATTAACCCTTGTCAGTCAACAAAATTATGCCGGCCTATTGGAACCGGATATACACAGGCTGATCCCGGAACGCGACACTTACGCGGGTAACTATGGCGGGTTTTAACGCCTTGTGTACGGTGATTGCTATCCTGGTGGGTGTAAATATGTCCTACCACCAGCGCAACTGGCTGAACTTGTCTTGGAAATCCGTTAAATATATAGGTATAAATTACTATTTACATGAATAAATGAATTCCTCCTAGCCCAATTTCGACCACAGCGGCCAATCTCAAAGGAGATCAGCCAGGTAGAAGATTATTATAATGCAAAAGTGTGTGCAAGACACGGGTGCACTCTCTGTTCCTTCATTCTCACAATTTTATTAGATGTTCAATATATCTTTTTAACTACTCTAGGCCAGCTTGGTGACGATGGGGCAAAATCCTTCAGGCTTGACAAAGATAAACCAATATATTCTTATAAGTCGCACAATTTATCCTTAAGTTGCTCATGAGCGTCGTAGATTCCACAAATTAAAGGATGAAAAGAGGCTTTGTAATTAAAAAGTAAGCCTGAGAAATTGGTTTCACGAAGCTTAAGCTTATTAAGGTTAACGTTAATTGTTCTACAGTGAGTATTAAATTTAAAAACGGCCTGTCGAAATTAATTTGGTTTATTCTTTAACTATTATGGTTGGAAACGACATTGAACAAAAAACCTGTATGTAATAAAATAAATAAGACTCTCAACAAGGTAACACATATCTGATATCTCAAATATAAATGTATAGAGTATAAAAGTGTGGTGGAGACGTCGCGCTATCTCTTTCACACAGCCGTACTGCAACAGTGATGACGTCATAGATAACGACACTAGGCTTTGGTTTTGCGAATGACTTTTAATAAAGAAAAATTGTATATTCGATTTTGTTTAAATAGGTTTTCGACTGGATATATTTATGCTATATACTAGATAGTTATTCGTGCTACCAATCACTTAAAATTACGTAACTCGTAATGGTGTTTGAACAACTTATTCTTACGTTGAAGTCTTATAACAGTCCACGTTTCGAACATGTAGAGAAGCCTCTGAGAGTTAAAACATTACACGCATATTACCTTTGAGCATGTTACTAGATAAGTTTGAGCTAGTTTCGTTGTGCCTTAGGGCTTTTGCACACATCGTTATTTAAACAACCAGACAATTAGATTACTTACTATGTAGAGCTGTGAACGTGCGTTTATATCGGCTTTCTTTCGAATTCTTACTTTTTTAATGCTTTGTCACCATTGTTTAAAGCTGTCACGTGTCTAAGAGAGTTCGTAAAAACCGTAATAATTCGTAAAAACTACTGTCGTGTTTATCTGCATAGCAAAATTTTTCAACTAATATTCCAATAGTTCTATCTTATTTGTTTCTTCGCCAAATGAAACCCAAAAACTGTCTATTTTTCTACAAGCCGATCTATTCATTCTCCAGACTAGTGTTTTCAGCCTTTTGAAATATACAACCCTTTCTCCGTAAAAAAAAAACTGATAGCGTCCTAAGACCATAATAAAACTAGGCCAATAATGTTAAATTCAATTTTATTTAGCGAACCATTAGGCATCTGTAAGACGTCAGCACCCTCTACTTAAATAATTAGATTAAAAATCCAAATGTCTTCCACGAGAACAAATTACCGAGAACAGTGTCTGCATATTAATTTGATCCGTATAATAATCCAGGATGTAATCTATCTGTGTGTAAAATTTTCATTCAAATCCACTTAGCGGTTTAAACAAACAAAAAAAAAGCACACAACACACATCATACATCTATCCTCGAAGGGGATAGAAACGCAACCAGGGCACCTACTATTCGCCAAGTGTGTTCCGTCCAATGAAATGAAATTATTATTTATTTGAATAATGTTATAATAATAATAATGTTATACATTATTTAGCTACTGTCAATATTAATGAATGACAGAATTCCAGACAGAACGTTTTAACAAACAATTAAATGATTAAGAAGAAGCAAGAAGTAGGATAAGATAAAATCCAGCCCTTGCTTTAATGTCATCTGTCTTGCTACTGCGAGCCGCTGCACTGGTTTGCGACTTCTCACAGTCGCGAGCCACAGGAAGAAAAATTGTGTAAATAAAATGACGTTCTCAGCGTCCTCCCACTTTTAAATAACCGGTGCATTCTAGTGTAAACTCTCCATACTGAGCTTTAAGAGGCGCTTTTACTGACCACTTCAAACCCGATGGCTTTGACAGCTACGAAAATATGCGAAAGGGAAATATTTACGTTCATTTATGTTCGTGAAATATATTACATTTGCGATTAATTTTCTTTTAATTTCACATTTTCTCTTATAGGTATATTATAATTATTATATTTAAAGATTAAAAGGTTTGGTTTCAAAAATCTTTCATGGATAGAAAGTTACATTTTCCGTCAATAGTAATATTGTAATTTGACTTTACGTGTATATAATAAAACAGGAGAACTCGGTGTGTGAACAGTGTCATAAAAGTAATTAAAAATAAGAAGAGTAATAGAACGCAAATCAGCGATTTTAAGAATTCTTGTCTATCTGTCTTGTTTATTTGTTAGTGCATTTACTAAACGGATTTTTATAGGTCGATTGGGAGCTGAATATAGACTTTGTTTCATTAAAAATATAATATAAAATAATATACTGTCCCACTGCTGGACACGGTTCTTCAGTACTACTGAGAGGGGTAAGGCCTTAGTCCACCACGCTGGCCTTGATGGGCCTGGCTGGCCGGATTGGCAGACTTCACATACCCCTGAAATTCTTGGAGCATTTCTCAGGTATGCAGGTTTCCTTCACCGTTATTTGAACCTGCGGACATTCGTCTCAGCGGTCCGTCCCACTCCCAACTAGGCTATTGCCGCTTTACTCGTAAAAGTTATGATCATTTTAAAATATTTGTAATTCAGTTTAAAACTTGGTTGGTTTTTTGGGACTGCAGGCAGAAAGTTAATTTTCCGTATTTTTTTTGGAAACACTTTTAATGGAAGACTTTATTCGTTGAAAAACACTTTCACGGGGAGACGCGGTAATACCTAGTCTGCTTATATCTGAAATATAGTGAACATTTGGTTTTATACTGGGCCATTAAGAGATGGCTCCGAATTTGGGTTAATCACTTACATATGGGATATGCCGGGATTATCATGAATGGGACATTAGCCAACCGTACCCGATCCTTTTAGAACCAAACGGGACATTATAATAAAAATGCTTGAAAGTCGACTGTTTGGAATGAAAGCCACAATACAAAGCAATTGTGTTTTAGTCTGCTGCATCATTTATTACATCAAAATGTTTTGGGACGGGTTTTTTATATTTTAGGGAAATAGTCACAAATTATATCTATACTGGTATAGACTGGTATAGTATATATGCGGGAGTCTGCCGTAGGTACCACCGCAATGTCTATTTCGGCCGCCAAGCAGTAGTATGTAGTCACTGTTGTGTTCAGTTTTGAAGGACATTGTAGCTAGAACTACTGGACATAATGAGATTTAACATCTCATGTCTCAGGATGCCGAGCGCAGTGGAATACCAAACAATACTTTGTAATTCATTGTGTATGTTTCTACTGTTGATGGGAGGTCGTATCGCTTACCATCAGGCGAACGGCAAGCTCGCCTAGTCATTCAAAGCAATAAAAAAATATATATTCTTGTTCCTTTCCCCCAAAAGTTGACAACGCACGGTGTCTGGGTACATTAAATGTTCTAAAACGAGCATCGGATGACCCATTTGCTCATCCGCCCTGTACTATAAATCCAAAAGAGGTCACTGTGTCTTTTTTATCAAGCGAAAGATTTGTTTAACCCCAATGTCTAACAAACGGCGTGGAATAATCGACTGTACAGATAGACATGAAAGATAAATATGTAAAGAAAAAAATTGGAATAAACTTAGAAATATGTCCTTTACTTATTACGCAAGTTTGGGACCTAAGATTAGTTGATTTATGGTAGTAATTTTGCGGCTTCAGCTAAGTGTATATTTTTTCTGGAAGCCGTGTTTAGTATTTTATTGAATCAAAGAGTAGCTAACATTTTTGTATTTGCCAGCTAAAAGTGAAACATGATCAAATTATAAGTTATAACAACGTACACACATACATAGTTTCACACCTTTATCCCGTAGGGGTAGGCGGAGACTATAGATAATAGACATAGCAACATTCAATTTAAAGTAGCCATTGATTCTAAATATAAAGTAAATATAAAATATATATTTTTTGTGGTTTTTGAAATCGGCTTTATTTTTGATAATGAAACCAATCATCGTAATAAACAACCAATCGCAATAAGAATACTATTAGAAATCACTACATAGTATAAAACAAAGTCGCGTTCTCTGTCCCTATGGCCCTTTGTATGCTTAAATCTTTAAAACTACGCAACGGATTTTGATGCGGTTTTTTTATTAGATAGAGTGATTCAAGAGGAAGGTTTATATGTATAATAACATTCATTAAATAGTGAAGAAATACTGTTATTTTGTTATGTTATACCCGTGCGAAGCCAGAGCGAGCCGCTATGTTTTTATATACAACGTTCACAGTTTTTCTGTAGTGTATTTAGTATCAGCATTGCACCCGTGCGAAGCCGGGGAGGTTCGCTACTTTGAATATAAAGCAGACTGATTACAAAAGCGTAGTTATCAACTCTTCTCATCATCTCTATACCATTGTCAACGCAACATACTCTTCCATACATCTTGCAGAATCTTTACGTAATACTAAGTTTAATTCAGTAATGTACTAAATCCTAAAGAAAATAAAAGCGAAACTTTATGAAGAGATATGACATCACCAGTGGTTTACTCTCGAAAACTAATAAATTAAACGTACAGCCACTTGTATAAAGTGTGGTATCCTGTACTCACCGCTAGACCCGCAATAAAGCCGTTTTACAGAGTAACCGTAAACATATTGGCACACTTGTGTCACCCCACGTCACGGCACGTTGCTGTCTTATGGCGTAAGTGATTTTTAGGTAATGACGTGAGGTATTTTTCCAGGATTAATGATTGGTTATTTTGTATTAGTTATTACTTACTTATTACCAATTAAAAGTGTTTTTATTGGTAAAGTTGCTGGACCATGTGGTAAGTAACATATTTTGTCTAAAGTTATTTAAAAGTTTGTTAATTGTGACTGGGTTTTTCCATCTTAAAAATTACTCAGTCGCAGCTCGTAGTCAGGAAATGGGCGGTGTGATACCCCCGTGCCTCGGAAAGCACGTAAAGCCGTTGGTCCTGTGCCTGAACTCTCTGCGGTCATGTCAGATCGCCGTCTCACCGGACTATGAGAGTGAAGGAACAGAGAGTGCACCTGTGTAGCGTACACACTTGTGTACTGTAATATACCCTGCGTACCTGGCTGACCTTCTTTGAGATTGGTCTCCGTGGCTGAAATTCGGCTAGCAGGGATTCATTCAAAGTTTGAAATTACGCCGGACTTTTTGAAATGTCTTTTAAATCGTAATAAATCTAAAAAGGAAAGGGGAAAAGGCATTACAACAACGCAATAATTCCCGTGTCATTCTTTACCTTCATACGATATATCACTTTTATATATAATTTATGTTTCGCCATTTTCATACCACCTGTTAACGTCACTCATATCGCCTGGCGAATTAATTTATCCGACATTAAGGATACAGCCCTTACGACAAGTTACATTATTGTCAATTAACACTGACAAGGGAGTGTTTCGGTCATATTTTCCCTTTTATTTTCGTTTTTAAGGCTTGGCTGTTTGAAAGTAATGTTAAGACGCATTCACAAATTTACAATAAGAGGCGAAGTCGGAAAAAAATATGGATAGATTGAAATATTCAAGCTTTATGTTAAGCCGCTTACATTCGCCAACGTTACTCTTTACAATCAGTTTTGATTCGGATAGATGGTAGATTGAGCAAATAGATTTTTATATGTGAGCGTGTCGGATTCATTTTTGTACATTGCAAACAAATTTTCCTATAGGGCGAAAATGTCACTATGGTTGATTGTTCTGACAATCACATTGCATAGTTAGCCGGTCATAATATATTCATCGGCTAATTTCGAAAAACTATAAAGCAACATTTTGTTTTTCGATATTATGCAATAAAATTTAGATGCTAGTTGCTAAGTCTCGCATATTCGAATTCCCTCTGGGCAACACTGTTACGCCTAATTCTGTCACCAACATTGCGCAAGCTCTAATATGTTCTATTGAGGAAGATATTGTAGCAGCGTTATTACGAGGCACATGCAACTCAATATCTTATGACTGTGAATGACGAGAACACTACAAAATTGTATTAATTTGCCATCTAAATTTCTATATGGTGTTGTTAATCACCAGTCGATAACCTGACCATCAGGAAAATGGCTGACTCGTCTAGTCATTTGTATAATCTGCTTTTATCACCCGGGGTCAGGAAAGTGTCAAGCATGTTATACAAAAAAAAAAATACCTGCATTTACCTGGGCCTTTTGTCGTAAATCAGCGTTGAAGTACTATTTAGGTAGTGTTCTAGCATCCAGCTGAATAAGAAGTAACTTTGCCGTATTTTTTTTATAGAATCTTTAAGTATTATATTTTATCATCAACAATGTATTTCTAATTTTTAAATTGTGCCACTGATAAATCATTCTTTAATTCTACCAGTCTTACTTATAACAATTTCGCAAAGCTATGCTTAGTTAAAACACAAATTTACTCGATCAGCTGTTAGTCAAAACCCGACAATCTTATCTCTTAATAAGGTTTAAACTAGGAAACCGGTGATGTTTTTGACAGCTATATAAGCAATACTTAATCACCTCTTAACGCTAAAACAAGTTTATAAGTAAGACTGGGCCCTTATTCTGTATGATAGTGTAAACGTGTAACGCGGCCGTGTCATGTTATCTTTGAGAAATGTGCGTGGAATGGTATTCTGTAAGCCAAATTTCTATAGTCCTAAACATGATGTGTTGTGTTACGTGCTTGTTACACACTGTTAAAATAACGTGCGGGATAGAGAATAAGGCCCCTGTATGTTTCTGTATGTTGTGTGACATATCGTGTTTACAGTTTATCCCACGGTAAAGGTTAAATTAATTTATAAACGCCCCTTGCGTCGGAGTTGTTTATCGTGACGCTTAAAAGCCATTTACAGTGGTTTAAAATATTTACACAGCTTTTAATGGAACCAAACTTTGGATGAAGAAAAATGTTTTATGGGAAAGCCGAACGGAATTTGAATCCAAAATGACGCTGGGTCGTTTACTGTTCGTTTTAAGATTTGTGTATATTTTTTTTTTTATTTATTAGGTATTTCACTAATTAAACTAAGAAAGCAGGCATTAACAAAGTGATGACTTATCAGATAACTAAACTACTCTTTTCCCCATGTATTATTAAAGTACAATCTTTCGGGAATTGGGTAGACGTTTTTCTAAGAAGCATGCCAAATTAAGGAAGACTTATCGGCTTTTTACATAACACTGCACTTGTTTGTGTGTGGTCTATTTAATTAAGTAACATTCGAAGTTACCTTTACTTTAAATTGTGATGTTTTGTTGCACCTTTTATGACTTTTATTTTAGGCGCTATTTTTACGGTATATAAAGAACCAGCTATCAATAGTGCAGTGGCGAAATTGAGTGACATTTTCTAAAAGGTAACCTGACAAGATATAGATACTAATATGCATAAATGGGATCTGCAAATTATTCTCATGATAATTAGATACCACATAAATTCTAAATAAAGAAAAGCCGATAAGAATGGACCCGTCGCCACTGCTATAGTATATTATCTACATACAAAGAACACATTGGACAAAACTATTTATAGTAAGATTTCTCTAACAACTTAATATAAAAATGAAATGTGAAAGACGGCAGGCAGCTTTGTAAGCCTGAATGATTTTGTGAAAAACTGACTACTTAAAATATCGTATCAGGAATGGTATTTCTAAATCATTGGTTAGAATCCGTTTCTTTCTTTTCTAGTCGTGTTGAAGGGATTTGGTTATGCAACCAATCCCTTAGAAAAAAGATACAGAAAACATGTTAACAAAAATTATATCGCCTTCAAAAACCACTAATAACCAAAAAAATAATTTAATGTCACCTATCTACTGGTTACCAATTTTGGAGTCGGTGCCTAATAAAAATTAAACTTATTTATTTAAATTAGTGTACTGTAAAGTGTTATTATCAAGAAGATAAGTGTATAAATGAGTATATAGTTTCATTTATTAACGCAATGTCAAAATGACCTTGTATAATGCAAAATAAAAAAACTCCACTGACGAAATGGCACATCTGAAATAATAAATAAACTTAAAGTTATGTAAGAAACGAGCAAAGGTCAAACAAAAATAAAACGCGGGTACGATAAACATTAAATTAAGTCATAAAACTTATGTTTTCATAACTAATCATAATTTTCTGAAATAAAATCTAACTTTACCGAACTGTAGTTTAACCTTTACATTTTTTTATTTATCACTTTGAATCTTTTACTTCTATTTACGAAGGGTAGACAGAGGTGTAACTAATGTACTCACCGATGATCTTATTTTTATTCTTGAATGTTTACACAAAATTTGTTCTTACCTGCACTATTAAAATAATAAATAAAAAAAATAATATCAGCTATATATACTGTCCCACTGTTGGGTACGGGCCTCCTCTACTACTGAGAGGGATTAGGCTTTAGTCCACCACGCTGGCCTAGTGCGGATTGGTAAAATTCACAAACCCTCAAAATACCTTATAGGGAACTTCCAAGGTACGCAGGTTTCCTCAGGATGTTTTCCTTTACCGTTAACGCAAGCGAGAACTTTAAGAAAAGTCAGATGTGTGTGCTCTTGGGTTTTGAACCTGCGGATATTCGTCTGGGCAGTCCGGTCCATAACCAACTAGGCTATCGTCGCTTGCCTGCACCATTTTTTCGAAATAAAATACTGTGGTCTTTGTGATTACCATGGTACCAACGACCTCATAAATTCTAAGGCCATAGACCCTTTATCGAATAAACAAAAACAAAAACATTATAGTCATCTGATGGTAAATTTCAAGAGGCATTTTTATACAAAATAATATGGAATTTACTTGAAATGAATAATAGACGGCCTCAGGAGTCATTGCATTTGGCCTGAATATCAGAGACTTAAGAATGTTCGTGTTGTTTTGACAGTGTATTTGCCTTATTTTAAGAATCTGCTGGTGGTTGGAATATTGATAATCAGCCTAGATAGCGACCACCGTACACATGGTGTTAGAACCCTTCATAGTAGCCCACGTGTGTCGCGTTCCGGGATTAGGTTGTGTATATCCGGTTCATACAGGCCGGCATAATTGTCTCGATTGCCGAGGGGTAATCATCTCTCGTCAGTCGACATTCTATTGGACTCGGATTGAAATTCTAATCGATCGTAATTAGAATGTAAGTAATAGTACATAATATCTCTACCTGTTGATAAGTGAAGTAAACAAATATGGCAAGGACATTGCACTTACGTTTACTATTATCTTTATTAGAAACGTCAATCTCATGAACATAATTATACATACTTGTATGTCACTTATGATTCGAAGTTCTATTCTGCATAATTCATGGCCTTTTTTATAATTGCACGGCTAAGTGAAACATGATTGGACCCCACTTTAGTTACAATCGGGTGTAGTGGAAACTTTGTTGTGTCCGTATCTAAAAAGTAAGAATATATTATTTTTGGTAAACATTTATGAAATGTAAAATTTATGGATTTTTTTTTGTTGTAGCTCAGCAATATGGCGTCATTGCTTCTCGTGTTAAGTCTATATCCTTATTCAGGAAATACCTCACTTGTTTTAATTGAAGGGGCCTTCGGTCGTTATCCGCGCGGCGGGAGTTAGCAATCATTGCCATTTAATAGTTCATTGAAAAAAAAAGTTGGGATAAACCTAATGAAATCAAAATAAAATATAGCTTTCGATATTCGTAAAAGTGTACTTTTATGTTTATTTTAGAGTCAAAATCTGGCATAATCATTAAAGGTATACATATTATAATGTTCTTACTTCTTAGGACCCATTTCAGAACTTCTAATCATATCCATTGTCACCCTTATAAGCCGACGAAATACAAAAGTCATAATGTACGCTCCCAAAAATGGTAATAAAATGAGTACTATGATGACTGTCTATGATGTGTATGCTTACATTGTACCATGACATTGTAATATTATTATAGAAATTTAAATAATGTAATTATGCTGTTGTTAAGCTAAAAAAAAAAATAAGATAACAGTAAATAAATAACTTTTAAATTGTGAAACAGTCCATATTGCCGTAACAAGCGACCGCAACATAAACAAAAGAGCGTAACTTCTATAATTCAGTTAAAGAACTTTTGGTATGAATTCATAATTACCCCTTGGAAACTTAAAATCTTTATTGGTGTAGACACGCCACGAATTCTCCAACATGTGTATTAATTGCATGCGCCGAATGTACTTTAAGTGCGTATGTGCCCCGGGGCTGTTTCCAACTTAATTAATCTATGTAATTTTGATTGTGACTGACATGGTATTATGGGCGACAACGTGCTAACTTTATTGTTTTGTTTCTCTTGATGGTGTATTAGTCGGTGACTTCTAATTAAAACACTGGTTTTGCCAAACTTTATTAATCAGTGGGTAATAAATTGCGTTTTTTATGGTCTTTTTGTGACGGCATTAATTATTGTATTACACTATTCTGAAAATGAATTGTCGCAACGAAATAGTTTTTGCGAAATATTGTAATGAAATTTTCTGTCCCATCTATCTTTGTTTGTGTTAGGTCATTTATTCTATCGAATTACATGTAGAATGAATAAATTGAGACAACCCAAAAAAGAAGACAGATTAGACTGAAATTTTCGTAACAATGTTTCGTAAAAACTATTTCGTTGCCTATCTTATCATCTATATATATAAAAATGAATCCCTATTTCCCTTGGTCACGCCATCACGCGTGAACGGCTAGACTGGACTTCACAATTTTTTTTGTTGTGTTTGTTATTGTCAGGAGAAGGTTCTTATAAAAGAAAAAAATCAAAATATTTCACGGAAAATTAGAAAATTTAAGAAAACTTAACGAAAATATTAATTTTATATAGCTGTCAATTGTTTGAAATAACTGTCAGCGATTGACAGAATGCACGCTGCAAAATCATAGTTAAGACGGGGACAACGTCTGTTGCTAGCTAGTTTGATATAAATTTCAACTTGATAGCTCTACGCGTTCCTGAGTAGTAGTCTTGGCAAACAGACAGATAAAGTGTGATTCCATAAGGGTTCCTTTTGAGATATGAGATCCTAGACTAAATAAACAATACTATAGGTCAACGATGCTTTAAGGATTGCCTAACAGATGTCAAGATATATTACCCCTATACTTCAGTGACGGGGTAAATATATATGTGTGCACACCATTTTTATAGCTTTGAATGACGAAACGGGCTTGCGGTTCGCCTCGCGGTAAGTGATACGACCGCTCATAAACAGTAGAAACCCCATCCAATACTTTGAGTTACAAAGTATTGTTCGGTATTCCACTGCGCTCGCCATCCTGAGACATGAGATGTTAAATCTAATTATGTCCAGTAGTTAGGCTTCAATGTCCTTCAAATCGGAACACAACAGTGACTACACACTAGACATTGTGGTGGTACCTACCCAGGCGGACTTTCACATATGAGAGAACTACCAGTAAACACCTACGTAGTTATTTACATCAAAACTGTTCCTATTAATAATTATAATTAACGGTTTTATAACTTTCAATATTGAGTTTCCCAAAACTCTAATGGGGCATAACTTTAGCAAGCGTTGCTATTGTCTCATAGAATATTGGTAAAGTTGAAGGTAACAGGTAAGATTGTTGCGTTATTGTTAACAATTTTGAAAAGGCTCAAAGTTTTGAAGGTAGATTTAGATGTATTGTGATGAATGAATCATAAAGGTTATTGGCTATTGATAGAATATTTATTTTGTATCCGCTCGGATAGCAACTACCATATAAGGTATAAAGCCCGCCATAGTGGCCCATGTAAGTGTGTCATGATCCAGGATCAGTTTATGTGTATCCGATTGCAAACCGGCCGGCATAATCGTGACAACTGGTGACGGATAACCATGTCTCAGTTAACATTATGTGGGCCCCACTTCTTACCATTATCATCATTAACATCCTAGATCTTTGCTCTTCAAAGTGCATCCGCAACCCTCCAGCGAGGAGTAACAATATGAGAAGGGCGTTAATGTAGATTTTGAAAACTATTTTTTATTACTCGGTAACAGTACTTATTTCTAGATTAAATATACCATATCGTCGTTGTAGGTAGAGAACTAAATAACTCGGATTTTGGCCATTTTGGACTTTCATCACTTTTATGTTGCCCAAAACATGGCGCATATTTTGGCCTAACAAGCATTTCATTATCTTATATCCCGTTTCGAAATTATAGCTTTTTTTATGTTAAAAGTGGAGAAATAAATATATTCAAATAATTAAATAATAAAATCAATAAACTGCGACTTATAATTTGTTCAATAGTAAAGAAATTAACTAAAATGAGTTGTTTAATTCTTCGTCGAGTCTATTGTTTAACAAAATTAATCAAGTGTGTAGAAGAACTAAACAACTTGATTTGTTTAATTTAGTCATTGAAAATCCTAATGGCATTCACTTTAATAAACTCTATAATTATAATTATTTAAATTTATAATTACTTTACCATATGGTTTCTAGTGTGGCAAAACTAAATAACTACGAGTTATTTAGTTTATTTCAGCAAACTTACAAATCATTGTCGTGGAAGAATTAAATAAGAAGTTTTTATTTTTTATATTTTTTTCTTCAGGTCAGAGTATTTTTGTTAATGCATAATATAATAGATAATAAGACCAAGATATATAAAAATACCGACATTAAAATTATTTATAGTTTTTTAGTAATGCTTAACAATAACGAAAAAAAAAACAGTTAATCGCGTTTATCTCGAAACTTGAAATTTTGAGTTATTTAGTTCTCCACCTACAGCGACGATATGCCCTTCTATACCCTGACAACGTATATGCAAAGTGTCAGAACCATCGAATAGAGTAAAGGCGTCACTTGATAAGGCCTCTGGCATTGTCTTCTTTCTATTAAAGGAAGGAGGGGGATTTATTATAGGCAGCAGGGTGGCGTGTCAAATAATAATTGAGGCTTTCTCCTAGATTAATATAAAAGCAATCCCGGAAAACACACAATGGTATAAAAACTTTTATTCGGGGAAAACTTCATCACGCGGCCGCTACTATATCAAAATAAATCCATACGCTTCCACGGAATACAGGTAAAGGATTATAATAACAAAGTTCGCGGTCTTATAAAGGCTCGCCTAGTTCTGCCCATTTTATCCGCAATAAGTTTTCTTCGAGAACTTGTTTCGCCTTAAACTTAGTCGACAAAAATTTACAACACGATTTCCCTTTTTTTCATATGTATAGGAACTGCTTGTTAATAACGTCTGATTTTTTTTTTATTAAAATTTCACAAAACTGGATATTATACAAAAAGTTACAATTTAAAAATTACTTTCAATATACATCATAATGTTGCTTCGTACAACCTAAAATATGTGAACATAGCATGCACAATAAAAGAAATTAATCATACACTCTCACAAAACAGAGAGAGAAGAAAAGAAAACAAAAATAACATAACAATTTGATTTGATGTAACAATTTGTGATTTTGGAGTACGAATTACACTCGCTTTCTGTCTGCCTACACGCGTCTTGTTTGTTCATAACAATATAAACCTACATAAATTGTACTGGAAACTGATCTTTATTTCGTGGACAAAACAGATTCACTTTATAAGCAGTGCAGGGGAAAATGTTTATTATTCCTATACGATACGATCTAAGGTCTTGGATGGTGTTGCTACTGTTTATGAGCCGTCGTATTGCTTACCATCAGGCGAAAGGCAAGCTCGTCTCGTCATTCAAAACAATTAAAAAAAGACAAGCTGAGCTAGATTACACCAACTTAACGAATAAAGATAAGCAGAGCTACAATACACCGACGTCTTGATGACAATTTGTTTGCTTCAAATGATAGAGCACAAGCCTATCGCACCATTAGATTATAAAGTATAATACCAACCTCGTATAAATAAGGTATATTTTTGCGTAACACAAAGCTTATTTTGATTGTTCAATAATCGGAGTCAGAACCTGCCTTACAAACTTCCCTACCACTAAACCATTGAGCTAATTTATTGATATTAATGTCGGCTTCACAATTTCAATAACTCAACAAACTCAAACCACTTCTCCCGATTTTATTGCAAATTTTACGATAAACAAATACATTCTACATTAGTAGTTTTGCCGAGTCTATCCCGTAATGTTTAAGGGCAATAAGGAATGATTTGCAACGTCGTAAAACAGGGAATTCAACAATTTGATTGTTCGTTCAGTTTACATTAGCCACTTTGAGCGAAAAGTCCGATCAAAGTTGTTTTAAGGAAAATAAACACAAAAATCGCCTTTGTTGTTAATATTATTTAAATTTTATGATATATAGGAGCAGTTTATCAATTTTTATTATGTTCTGAAGCGGCTTTGAAGTTAATAGTTTCAGGTAGGTTCGCGCGTCTAAAAATACGTCTGAGTCGTGTCGGAATTAGCACTTTACTATAAGATTATAGTTTACGGGTAAGAGGAAGTCCCAGATCAGGTCATGCATTTACCCTTAGAAGCGCAACAAATACGTTTATACAACAAAATCATAATATCCATTCCATTGTATAAGGGACGGGTTTATTTTTGTATACCACATTTCAATCGCTAAAAAGGTGTTTTTTCGTATCGGAATAGTTCCATTTTTTAGTTGCGCAAGCAATACCAACTAAAACTTTGTGGTGGCAGTCTTTGGCGTATCAGGGGCAGCTGTAGGATTCCTATGGCAGAAGATACCTAGTCATCGTTTGCAACCGCCCCTGCGTGCTGTCGCCTATGGATCTGTCTCCTGGTGTGGCTCAGTAACCTTCGCGCACCGAAGGACACCCTCGGCGTCGATGGCAGCATGAGGCCAACCACGTACTCCAATCTAATATACTTAATCGTATAGTCTATATACTACAAGTTTTTAATTACCACAAATAAAATATTATTCTGTTACTGTTAATGTACACATATTTGACAAAAAAAATGTCATAAAATTCTCCACCAAAAAGGATCATGGAATTATTAAGAGACCCAGCTTGTGATATGTCAGCGAACCTATAATTTTGTATTACAGTTGAATAATGAGACGAGCTTCTCGCTCATCTGGTAAGCGATGCTACTGTCTATAAACAGTAGCTCTACATACAGAACTATGAAATACATAGTACTGTGTGGCACTCCACTGCGCTCGTCATCCTAAGACAGAAGATGTGAAGTCTAATTATATTCTAAATTCAAAATTCATCACTGGGACAAGCGCGCCTGTTATTTGTCATAAACGAGTTATTTAAAACAAGGAATAAAAAGGAATTAATAAATTCCGGTATCACGTTTATTTTAATACTGTTTAATTTAACATTTGTATTTGACGTACGGTGTGGTTTGCAGATGTCCGAAAACATCGGCCGGGAAACTCTTTAAAATAATTTTTCTGCATGATAAATGAGCAGTGAGTTTTATACCCTTGAAAATATCTTTAATTTGTAGCGTCTGCTTCGTGAATAATGTAATAATGATTTATTTTTAAGAGTATCATGTTTTTGTTTGAATATGCCGATGTCTGTGTCGAATATTTCGTTTTTAAAATTGATGTTAAAATTATTGTGTTTATAATAAAGAAAATATTTTGGTAAATTTAATATTTTATACATATTGAATGAAAAATAATTGATACAAATAAATTATTATCAAAATTTTAATTAAAATTTTATACCTGTGAAAGAAATAAAATTACATTAGAACTGGCTGGAGTCTTATAGTATTATGGAGTGACGAGATCAGTGCTCTGTACTATACTTTTTCAGTTATATTTTTCTCATGCTTTCAATTTATTTATTTATTCATAAAGGTACACTAAACAGATTACTGACAATAATGATCTAAATTACATTACAGTGGATCTAAAAAGTCAGAATCCAAATAGAAGTGTATACAACTAATTCAAATTAGGTGACACGTACATGTTGTTTAGTTACAAAAAATAATAATAAATATAAAATATGTTGTCTAAGGTAAGGCGGACGATGTGGGAGTTTTATTTGACTTGGATGCTGTTGATAATATGTATATTAGTCGAGCAAGTTGGTCATGCTTATTCCATTGAAAAAAGACTGATTTTAACAAGGGAATGACAAAGTGACCCATCTACACATGATGGTGAGTGGAAGGGAGTCCAAAGGAATGTCGACTGACGAGAGATGATTAGCCCTTGACAATCGATACAATTATGCCGGCCTGTTGGAATAGGACATACAAGGGCTGACCCCGGAATACGACACACTTATGTGGGCCACTGTGGCGGGTTTTAACACCTTGTGTATGGTGGTCGGTATCCGAGCGGATATGGAATATATTCTACCACCAGCAAAAATTATTAACGTCTGTCAAGTAATACTAAACTTTCGTAATGTTACTTAGATTAAAGTTCAAAGACTTGAAGCTCAACGTCGACACAAAGTTTCAATGCAGCGTATAGTTGTAAACTCGACGTCCATTAATCAAGCCGGAATACACCGTACTTAAAAAGACATAAAGTTCACATTTAAATGACTCTATATTATGTTGAGACCCTAAACCGGTGACCCCAATGGTCAATTTGATAACGCAACATTAACCAACACGTTACAAGTTGAGTTATTGCCGGACTGTAATAAAATGAAAAGGTTTAGCGAACAAAATAGTTGTTTTCCCCAATTTAAATGGTTCCTGTAAATCATGTTTTATAGTTCGGCGTTGTGTTCTATAGATATATTTGTATTTGCAAATTGTTATTGTAAATGAAATTTGTACTTAAAGAATACGTAACCTTATTAGTAAGTATTGAAATGAATCAATAATTGTACTGTTATGTTTTGTACCAAAAAGCGTATTATCTCTTTTAGTCATCAGTATTTAGTGTTTGATAATTGATAACTATTATCGACCAGAAAAGAAAAAAAATATCCAAGTCTTTAGCAGCCTGTAGCTATTTGTTACTTGCCCTCTTTAAGTCAATACAAAATGTCTTAAACAGGTTGCCTTAAATCGTTATTTACATCCCCTTTCATTATCATCATTATCAACCTCATAAAGTCCACTGCTGAAAATAGGCGTTCCTCAAAGTCTCGCCCTAAATAAAACACCCTTTTTTAAATCAGTTCAAAAATATTTAGATCTTGTGCATCCCACATTTATTCGTAACTTGTACCTTCTTCAACTTCACCAAACAAATATTCAGGTCTTGAGAAAGCCACATCCATAAACACCATATACTTACCAAGTTGCCGATCCATCTTGCGATAGAATACTTCGGAGCAGTTTTCACTCCAAAACTCAACTTCTCTTGATTGCATTAGTAATGCTGGTGGTAATAAAATTGGAAAAATACTGAAATATAGTTTTATTCAAAATTGAAACTGAAAATAAAATCACGTACCACTGCTATAAAGGTGAGTGTACAATAGTGACGAGAATATATATGGGTGTTTACGAACATAGGTGAGGAAGGAACAAGTACGTGGAAGTTAAAGTGGTACTAATCGTAAAGACTGCCTTGTTGGCGTAGTTGTCTTAAGGTCCAACTGCCGTGCTGAGGTCTCGAGTTTAATCCTAGGTTCGGGTAGCAGTGGCGAAAGGTGAAATTTTCCAATAGCGAACCCGAAACAACATAACGGTACTTATATGTGTAAATGCGGTCTGCAAATAGTTTTGATGATAATTAGATTCTATATTAAAGGAAGCCGGTAGGAATCGGGTTTTATGAACCCTTCACTGCTGTCGGGCAGTCATATTGGGTGCTTCTACGCAGTGGAATTTGTGCCCGATATGGGGGCTCGCTCCCTATCACGTCAAGGTTCGAAATTTACTTGGGGAAAGTGGGTGTACAAGTTGCGCCTCTACAACTCCTTCAGGAATAATAAATGAGTTACTTTTGGTCAATGGAAACTCGCCTTTAAACGATGACAAAAGCCATCGCACCGTAGTATTCGTCGTAAAATATTCAGATCACGTCATTTTTATGCAAAATATATTCACCATAATCTGTTAAACCCCAGCTTTATTATTAATTTGAATGCTGTTCGAATGAAATATGTGATTTTTAAATGGTGTAGTCATTTAATCCGTGGACGAACCGCTGTAGTGTCTCTCCCGAGGCAATTCTTGTGCGCTCGGTCTTCAAACAGAATGCACGCCCATGCACGGGGGAACATTATGCCGCGATTATAGGCACATAGAATGTGTATACCTCTTGGTTTCCAAAAACACATTGAGGCCTGTCAGGGTTCGCGAACATCTCCCCTCTGTCTCCCTTCCAACCGTCCTAATAACTCTTACTCCTTCCTCTTCTCTTCCTTCCGTCTATCCCCTCCCTTATTCCTCCCGGGCCCCGTGACCGAATAGTTGCGGGTTGCTAGCGTACCGTCCGCTGTCACCCTCAGTGATAGCGGTAGGGCCCACCAAATCTTCATTGGGACTGCCGTGGTTGCTGAGCCGGGACATCGCCTGTATACCGTTAGCACCCCCGGTGATAACCGCGGTAGTTCCTAAAAAAAAAAACCGCTGTGGTGTAGTAGGACATAACTTGTGAAACTAGAAGTAAGCTTCTATTGGTGTACCAGCGACTTTATTTGTGATACGCAAGCTTTTGTATTTGTTGTTTGCACTAACTACGAAATCATTTTATAGAGATTTTAATGGGTTTATTTTCAGTTCAGCGTGGAATGAATATCTTTCCAAGAATATATGCTGAAAGTCAGTTTATTTTATTTTTTAGGTTTTTCAGCAGAGTTAACACTACGTTTACAATAATTTAAATATTACAACTTATAGTTAATGTAAGCTCAAGTTAGGAAAATTCTATATGTATATAATTGAATCTAAAATTGACTTAAGTTCTTACTTTGTTGCATTGCCCATCAAGCCATTACAATCAATTTCGATTCGACTTCTTATTCACATATCATAATTACAAATATAAATAATAATATCGAAGTCTTAGTCATCAATATCGATTAAGAAGTTCATGATCCATAGGTCGCATTTCTATTCGAGGAGATGTATTTAACTTTAGTTAGCGCTTGCTTTAACAACGAAATCTTTTGCGGAAACTTGTACTCTTAGTTTTAAATAAGTTTTCTAAAGCAGGTTCCGCTTACATTTCGCATAGGTAAGTTATTTTGCAGACAAAAGTCCCACTATGGACGTAAGTCAGAGAAAGACAGTTTATAAGTTAAACATTGAAATATAACTATTTTGCGGACATTATCGCGGTTTTTTATATTACAATTTCCTTTTATTATCTTTTTAATTATGTCATAAAATAAGAAATAAAACTATATTTCAATGTCTAACATTCGCGTAAACATAATACATTGATAAGTTAATTTTGGTTATAGTCTATTGGTGTACTAAATATCAATAAAAAATCCATTTTTGAGTTTACTTCCAATTACCAAAAACATTGTACCGAACTTTTGCACTTATATTAGTAAGATAAGATTACATTCTGTCCATCTGTGACAACTATATGAAAATCAGTTCAGTAGTTTAAGAGTTCTGCGCTAACAAACAAAAAACAAACAGAATCGATTTCTAAAAATAGCTGATTTGGGAATCTTTTATCACTTTTTTATACTTTTCTCTCAATATGATAAACAACGGGATCTGCCATTGTATTTAAATGATCTGATTAATAACTTCATTACGTCACAATCTATCTCCACAAAGAAACTCTAATGTTAAATTAACTAAACAGGAACATTAATCGCGTGCAGAATTCCAATATTACCGAGTTGTACAAATTGGAACTCAGAAAAGGTCAACTCGAACAAGGCTTTGTGCCAACAATACTTACCATTTTAATAGCTTGGAATAATAATTGTGTTACTAATAAGCAAATGAACCGGAATACTGCTCTGAAAATATTTAACGAGCTATGGAAAAGTTCTTTGGTATTTGTGTTGGGAATTTCGCTCTTCCGTATTAAAAAATATGTTATTTTAAATTTTCATTTTTAATATTTATTTTATATAAATCATTTTCACTTATATACGCAAATAAAAAGGCGGCGATAGCTTTGTTGGGTGTGGAAAGGACTGCCGAGACGAATGTCCGCAGGTTCAAATACCAAGGGCACACACCTCTGATTTTTCTAAAAAAATATGTGTGTATTTTGTTGTGAATTATCGCTTGCTTTAACGGGGAAGGAAAATGTCGTGAGGAAACCAGCATACCTGAGAAATTCTTTATAAGAATTTTGAGGGTGTGTGAAGTCTACCAATCTGCACTAGGCCAGCGTGGTGGAATAAGGCCTAATAATTCCTCTCAGTAGTAGAGGAGGCCCGTGCCCAGCAGTGGGACAGTATATAATACAGCGCTGATATTATTATTATACAACTTATATTGTATCTTTTTATAAGTCATGTTGTAAAAAAATATTAATGTAATTTATATTGTTGGTTTACTAAATAAAATAAAAATAAATATAATGTGAAAGTCCGACATTATAGCTTCTAGCACAGGGATGGCAGACCAATGACACGTGGCATGTGACAAAATAATTCGGGAACACGAGTTATATGCCAAACATTGAATACTAGCTGACCTGACAGACGTCCTGTCTTAACTATGTATGCACGCGCGCATTCTGTCGATCGCTGACAGTTATTTCAAACCACTGACCGTTATATAAAATTAATATTGTCGTTAAGTTTTCTTAAATTTTCTAATTTTCTGCGCAATTTTTTGAATTTTTTCTTTCATAAGAACCTTTTCCTGATAATAACAAACACAACAAAAAAAAAATGTGATATCGCTCCAGCCGTTCACGCGTGATGGCGTGACCAAGGGAAATAGGGATTCATTTTTATATATATATAGATATATTTCTATGGGTTTCACTTCGCTTAACATCAGGTGAAGTGAGGCCACTTCGCCGAGGCCCGATAAAAAAAAAAACATAGTTGGGTCATAAAAGTCGTTAAAAGGGGCACTCGGATACATAAAACCAGTGTTGGATGGCACGTTTCCGGCCATTTTTTTTTATAAATAATGGCACATTAATCATTAAAGGTTGGCCATTCCTGTATTCCCGTATTTGTCTATTTCTAGCGATAAGCAGTGCCGCAAGCACTATTGTGTACCGATTTCAGGCACATTTCCACCAGCGTAATTACGTTGTTGAGTTTCAAATTAATAAGTTATATAAACATGTACGTTTTACACACATAGACAGACACAAACTCAGACCTTTTATCCCCGATGGGGTAGACAGAGGCGCAACTGTTTTTTTATTACTTTGAATGACGAGACGAGCTTGCTGTTCGCCTGATGGTAAGCGATACGACCGACCATAAACAGTAGTAACACCATCCATCACCTTGAATTACAAAGTATTGTTTGGTATTCCACTGCGCTCGTCATCCTGAGATTTAAGACGTTAAGTCTTACTATGTCCAGTAGTTACTTTGGCTACAATGTCCTTTAAACCGGAACACAACAGTAACTACACACTAGTGCTTGGCGGCAGAAATAGACATTGCGATGGTACCTACTCAAGCGGACTCTCACATATGAGAGAACTAACACCGGTACACCTATTTCACGCCGTCTATTCCATCCCATGATGTGATAGCCATATCGGGCACTAATATGAGATACCGGGCTGATACTGAGTAGAAAAAAGCAATATCAACAAAAAGAAAAGTATGATGTACGTTTTAATTTATATATATTCCTAACGATCAACTAAATGTAATTATAATGTAAGTACATAAATTGTTAAAACATTAATATTCAAGTCGTGTTAATCAATTGAATACGTCTCACCGATATGCTTGGGTCGTTAATTTATAATAAACATTAATTATTCCAAGTCTAGGTTTGAAAGAGACTTAGGACTTGTATTGATTTGTAATTTAATTTTATGGAATTCACACATTTGTGGTTCTAGTTCACGACACATCATCGTACGAACTATAATTTAATGTATTTAATTTTACGAAATGGGTTAACATTGTTAGAGCATTGTAGATCTGATTTCGTCTCCTGTATGATAAGGTCTGCATGATTAGATGACAGCAAAAATCTACAGAAAATTGCCATAAACCAAAATATCCCATCACAAAATGTTCAACTTTTATGAACGTTATTATTCGTAGAAACTAGGAACCAAGAATGTGCTATGCATTCAGACTAATTGGAAAAATGGCATTACAATGCCAAAAACTGAATCCCTTGATGTGATAGGGGACGAGCCTATCGCAATATCGGATATAAATAATATATATATATAATACAAATTCCAGACTTCGGGCTTATAGTGATCAGAATAATCATATTTCACTTTGTCCGACGCGGGATTCGAACCCAGAACCTCAGTACACTGCCGTACCACATATGCAGTACATATACACCACCGAAGCAGTCAACTACAGGCTCTAGAGAACAACATGTCCCTTTAGAATGTCCCAAAAACAAGACTCGTAAATCTGTCGTTTCATTTTGATGTTTGTGATTGATCGAGAGAACAATGTGACAGTCACGTGTTACTGTCAACCAATCATAATTAAATGCAAAGGAGGTTTTTGTCACATTCTAAGCTATAGTAGAATGTCTTTTAGTAATAGCTTTACTATCTAATTCAACACTAAGGCTGTTGCACAACACACTAAACATGTTTAGCGCTAAATATATATACAACTTCGTGCTGTCAGTAATTTGTTACAGATTGACTAAGACAATGCTATGATTAAAACATATTTAGTGTTAATAATATTTAGTAAGAGGTTGACACTTCTGACTTTTCTAAAAAGTTGTGTGTGTATTCTTTGCGAATTATCGCTTGCTTTAACGGTGAAGGAAAACATCGTGAGGAAACCTGCATACCTGAGAAATTCTCTATAGGAATTTAAGGGTGCGTGAAGTATATCCATCCGCACTAGGTCAGCGTGGTGGACTAAGGCCTTGTCCCTCTAAAAAGTAGAGGAGGCCCGTGCCCTGCAGTGCGACAGTTATCAGTATATAATACAGGGCTAATATTATTGATATTACTTATAAGAGGTTGTGCAAGCCAGCCTTAGTTTCAATCAATTCATATTTAAACAAAAAATATTTCTCAAAATAAACCACGCTTGGAAATAGTATTTTACTCATCAGAAACACCTCAGTTCAATCAAATCGATGTCAGTAACATGAATTGAAACATTATTCCACATCTTTTATAAATTAAACATCCTCCATTAACCCATAATCATATTATTGTTTGCTCACGAGAGATGTGTTTACTCGATATTTTAATGTAGGCTTTATATTGCCGAGACATGCCCCAAATGTAATTGTTTACAATATAAACATACATTAACTACTGTAATTAATGATTATAATCTACTTGTTGATTTGCGTCGGTGTTGAAGGGTTCATAGAACCCAATTCCTACCGGCTTCCCTTTCGTCGTCATCATCATCATTTCAGTCACAGCATGCATTGACAAAAAAAAAATTTATAACGCTAGTATTAATATTAACTATACATAAACCATTAAAGCGTACATTTTTTAAAAATAAAAGTTGCAACTACAATAAATTTAAATTAGTTTAGAGAAAATGAGGATGGGGACCTTATGATATTCAAAAACAATGAGCAAATTATAAGTATAATAATAAAGACTTTTATAAAATTCGGAAAACATGAAAATGACCTTACACAGTTAGTGAGTTCATAATATGTTTTGTTTATTTGACGTTATATTGGCGGAATGACTGAAAAGAGAGTTTAAAGTTTTGAAATGAGATATAAATTATAATTTTTATTTTGCTTTTATGTTTAGATTGCCGGTCGTAAAAACTTTATGAAATTGTTTTGACGACATGCGTTGAGCAAACCTGTTGGGAATATACGTGATTATCAAAGATGAAAATATGTTCGGAGGATAAATAATAAAATATATGTTTTTTCCAGAATTATAATTATATGTATAGCTACACATGTATATCACGCCTTTAACCTCGAAAGGGTAGGCAGATATGTTTCGTCCCGTGATGTACCTAACATCAAATTCCCGCCCCGGGCTGATTGACCCAGAGAAGACAAACAAAATATTATTTTGCCCGATCCAGGATTTGAACTCGGGACCTAAGAGCCGTGCCGAACCGTAATACACAAATGTGTAATTTTTTATAGCCTTTAAATTTATTGATTTTGCTTAATTATATAGTATACTAGAACTTGTTTGAAAATTATCATTTATCAGATACAAGAAAAAGAAACAAACACTATTTTTGTATTTATATTAGATAGCCTCTTTAGGTATCCAATACAACTGAATATAATAATATATATTACAGGAATAAAAAGAATTTATTTACATCTTGGTATGAATTTGGTTACACGCACAGAAATGGTGTAGAAATTGAACGATAGCCGACAGTAAATGTTTTACGACCATCCAAGGGCCAATACACGCAACAAAATCAGCTCACTAATAAAACCGAATCGCTTCAGTCGTCTGTACGTTTGTTTTTATTGCTTATACAATGTTGACCACGGCAGGATTTATTCTGAGGTGCTTAATAAATCATTGTTGGGAACTATGTTATTTATATAGGTTTTTGAAATGTCGGAAAGAATAAGATAAAGATATATAAGATATATAATGGTTTAATAGCCATTATATTGTAATATACTTGTGCCAGACAAACAAACTGTCCCGATGCTGGGCACGGGCCTCCTCTACTAACTGAGAGGGATTAAGCTGAGGCGTAATCCTTATCAGTCCACCACGCAGTCCTAGTGCGGGTTGGTAGACTTCACACACCCTTAAAATTCCTACAGAGAACTTCTCAGGTATGCAAGTTACCTCACGATGTTTTCCTTCACCGTTTAAGCAAGCGATAGTTCCAAAGAATACACAAATAATTTTAGAAAAGTCAAAGGTGTGACTCCTTGGTATTTGAACCTACAACCAGAATCAGCATCCGTCAAATCATACTCAATTAATTCCCTTCCGCTTATAATTTCATATAAAATTTCCGAATCAATCATAAAGTTCAATCCATAGCTATTTAATCAGGAACCCTCACCGTTATTGCATCTTCAATTAATTCACATTTTAAGCTATCAACGCAAATTTCTAACATTCATTTAAAGTTTTCAATTAAACCCCACTATCGAACCTTTAACGAATTTCCTTTCGTCTCTGACGATCGTGTCAGATATTTCTGAAATTGATGCTATTATTGGATCTGACCTTTTTCGGATATTCTAATAACTTAAAAATCTTTTTACGTCCATTCTTGGATTAGTGAGTATTATTAATTATTGAAGTACTTTTAGTATACAAACACTCACGCCTTTATACGGGGTAGGCAGAGGCGCAACTCGTGCTCCTATTACTGTGTGTATTCCATCCTATGAAGTGATAGGTGGCGAGCCTGCCGCCATATCGGACACAAATATCACTGCCCGAACCTAGGATTGAACTCGAGACCTCAGTCAGCACTGCAGTCGTACCATAATACAAATACGCCACTGAGGCAGTATTGCCATGTTAATCATCTCTCTTTAGTACTGCGAAGCTGAATCCATTTTTTGATGAAGGGTTTGGATAATACTTGACCAATGTGGCTTGGTGAGACGCCGTGTATGGTAAGGCAATCAACAGTGGCGGAGGGTGAAATTATGTGAAAGGGAACGCAACACAACTTATCGGTTCCAATATGCATGAAAGCGGTATGAAAATCGTTCTAACGATAATTAGATTTTACGTAAAATTCGAAAGGAAACCCGGCAGGTTTATATGGACCCTTTGCCAATGGCAATTAGTCCACCCAACCGGTCTGTTTTGGTTAACTAACTCAATACGATTATTGTGTATATCAGCTGACAGTGCCCTGTTTTACAAAGCTACAAGTCCTCTATGGCGTCTCTCAATTTTGGATTCTTCAAAGACACTAATGATTTTTGTAGTCAACAAACTGATGATCAGGTAAAATTAAATCAAGCTAACCTGTCTAGTTGGGCATCATCAGATTCCATTTGTATTAAGAAGACTATTATAGCGTCATTTAGTAGTTTTGGATTATTTTTTTTCCTGTCGATGGATAGGTACAAGTCCTTTATTCGCATGCACGGGTTTTGAATTGTTCTTAGTTGGTTTTACTACTTAAAGACCAATTTAGGAACTTAAAATGAGCCAATAGTTATCAACTACTTAATTGGTTAATATAAATCAAAATGTACAAAGAGCAACGTCACGAAATTTGCTAGTATTTGCAACAATAAAACACCTTAAGCTAATAAAATTGGGTGCTTCACCGCGACCTTCGCAGCACATTTCACTTTAAGTGTAAGTTAATGGTTAGCCATTTTTTATTTATTTTTATTGGCCATTGGCCCACCGTTTACTACAAACCATTCCAGATAATCTGACTACATGGCTATTATTCTGGTTAATAGGACTGTGTTAAACGATTGGGGGATAATTTGTTTTCCTCAAGAAATTGGTTTTCGAGGGAATGGTTGTGTAATCTTAAGTTGTTGTTAGTTGTTACCTTCTTAATTGATATATCTTTTTTGCCAGCAGTTAGAGTAGACGATACTGCTGTGTAGTATGAAGTGGATTGAACAGTTATACTGCTTGGATCTTTACAAATAACAAAATTTTAACACAATTTTTGTCAGTATGTTTGTACAGGCATTACGCAAAAACTACTGTATGGAAGTTAATGTAGTTTTCATCGATGTATTGCTAAAGGTATAACTTATAATATAGGATCCATATTTAAAAAAAAATGCTGTATTTTTTTGGCGCGTGCGGATCAGAGGCCAAAAACTAGTATTTAATAAATAAATATCTCAAGATGACTAGCACAATATGCGCGAGACATGGAATTATAGTAATACGATTTAGGTAGTGGCATTATACCTTTACACATATACATATATTATCAAGTGAATAGTGGAGTAGGTTATTTGTATCAAAAACTACCTGAAAATTTCGGTTCCAAAACATTTAGATCAGATTTAAATTGATTTGCTAGTGGTATGATATATTCTTATCTTCCTGGATAGCGAGCATCGTACACAAGGTTTTAAAACCCTGGGCACGGGCCTCCTCTACTGAGAGGGTTTTAGGACTTGGTCTACCACGCTGGCGCAATGCGGATTGCCAGACTTCACATACCTTCGAAATTCTTATAGAGAACTTTCATGTTATATGTTTCCTGATAAATATTACTTTAAATAGATGAAATCAGAAATTTATATAGGTAATGCGAAATAAAATACGTCTTGTCAATACAAGACATAACAGACCAGAGTGTCAGTACATTTTATTTTTTATAATTGTGACATTACATATAATTCGACTAATCTATGATCTAACATTTCCTCATGATCATCATCGTCATCAGCCGCAGGATGTCCACTGCTGAACATGGGCCTCCCCCAAAGATTTCCAGATCGCCCTATTGTAAACGGCCCGCATCCAGCGACGTCTTGCGAGTTTTATGAGGATGTCTGTCCAACTCTTGGGTGGACGTCCGGCGCTGCGTTTGCCTCATGATATTTCCCTTCATCGTTAAAACAAGCGATAATTTACAAAGAATACACACATAACTTTAGAAAAGTCAGAGGTTTGTTGTACCTCGTACATTGAACTTTTTTATTTATTTATTTACAGACATTCTTCTCGCCTGTCCGTTCCACGCCATATTGGGTTTGTATTATATTTGTATTATGACTTTCTTCCTATAAAAAGCCGCGATAAACCCGAAAAATTGCTTTATTTCAATGTTTAACATTCGCGTAAACATAAGGAATCATCACTCAAGAATTCATACAACTATAATATTCATTTCCTTCGTATATTTGTTTATCCTATTATGAAATTTTGTCAATATATACCTTTAGTAAATAAATATGAGTAATATATAAACTATGTTATTCTGCGTGGACTTGAGTACAAAAATTATATTAGTCTGTACAAATAAAGAAATAACGATAAAGTATAAAGGAGACCTTGAGGAAAAATCAACTCAATGCTGATACAAGTTGAGCCGTCGCTTCCACGGGCTTTTACTGTGTCGTGTGAATAAAGCTTAAAATCGTATAAAATATACTTTTGTATTATGAAACTAACAATCTCAGTAAAGGTTTTTGGGAATGTGCTACATAATGCTGTATGTTATTGAAAAAATATGAAAGCTTCCATGATTGTATTTTTTTAGCAAACCGTATGAAAGACATATTTTTTTACGTGATTTAAAAATTGAAAGGTACAAAGTAATTGTAAAGAATTATTGTAGAGTTGATTGTAGGATATATTTTATATCCACCCGGATAGCGACCACCGTACACAAGAACTTAAAACACGCCATAGTGACCCACGTAAGTGTGTCGTGTTCTGGGTTCAGCCTATGTATAACTTTCAGAATTGTAGCCTCTGTTCGGAAAATTATAACCTTCGCCATTAGCCCCGAGGTACCATTGTTGAACGGATCAAGTATTTTATTTAATAGGCTTTCTCATGAAGCTGGGAGCAACAGTCATTCCCAATATGAGAGTGCAATTATAGGAGCGAACTTGTGTAAACATTGCAAAATAAATTCGCACGCTCACGTGCGGCAGTCAATATGAAATTAAAATAATATTATTAATTAATTCGCAATATAATAATCACAACAGAGGGTAGCGAATGGTGAAATTTGCCAAAATGTAACCCGACACGATAAGCGGCGATAGCCTAGTTGGTTGTGGGACGGACTGGCGAGACGAATGTCCGCAGGTTCAAATCCCAAGGGCACACACTTCTGAAAAAATATGTGTGTATTCTATGTGATTTATCGCTTGCTTTAACGGAAAACGTAGTGAAGAAACCTGCATATCTAAGAAATTCTCTGAATAAATTTTCGAGGGTGTGTGAAGTCTACCAATCTGCACTGGGCCAGCGTGGTGGACTAAGGCCTAAACCCTCTCAGTAGTAGTCGAGGCCCGTGCCCAACAGTGGGTCATTATATAATACAGAGCTGATATTATTATTACATATTATTATAATCCGACGCAACTTATAGGTACTAATATACATTAATGCAGTCTGCAAATCGTTCTAATGATAATAAGATTCTACATTCGCCATTGCATCCTAATCAATAAGTTCATAGTCTATCAGTGGGATATGACACCCATTTGTTCTCTATAAGCGTTGATAATTTTAGAGACATTATCAGTACTTATAAAAAATTGGCAAAGTATTAGTTAAAACACAAATTCACTCGATCAGCTGTAAGTCAAAGCCCGCCATTTTGCCTTTTAATAAGGTTTAAACAAGGAAACGGTGATGTTTTTGACAGTTATTTGAGCAATTTTTTTATCTCTTAAAACAAGTTTATAAGTAAGACTGACCCCGATTATCTTTAACTCATTATCGATAGCTAAAGTTCAAAAGATATAGATAAAATAACGATATTGTTATATCTGAAAATTGTCTCATACCGCCCGCTTAAACCTACAACGGCCTAACATAAATTCGGCAAAGGTATATTTTATGAAACATAAAAATCCTCATACGTGAAAATTGTTCGGATGTCGCACCGTCTCACGAAAAGGAAATAACGTGTAATAAAATTTGAATACATATAAATCATTGTACCCATTGATGTAAGGTCTCACGATCTGAGATTCAATATCATTTTTTGTAGCATTGTATGACGAGAACAGCTAGCCGTTCGTCTGATGGTAAGCGATATGACCGCCCATAAATAATAGAAACACCATTCAACACCTTTAATTATAAATTATTGTTTGGTGTTCGACTGCGCTCGCTATCCTGAAACATGAGATGTTAAGTTTTATTATGTCCAGTAGGTACACTAGCTACAATTTCCTCCCAACCGAAACACAACAGTGACTTGGCAGTAGATATGAAAGTCATACCACAAGTATTCTTTTTACAAAATAATATGAGGTCACCACGATATCGCGGTACTAAAACCATAATAATATCAGTCCTGTATTATATACTTGACCACTGCTGAGCACGGGCCTCCTCTACTACTGAGAGGGATTAGACCTTAGTCCACCACGTTGGCCTAGTGCGGATTGGTAAACTTCACACACCTTCGAAATTCCTATAGAGAACTTCTCAGATGTGCAGGTTTCCTCACGATGTTTTCCTTCACCGTTAAAGCGAACGATAAATTCACAAAGAATGATTTTTTATTAAAGTCAGAGGTGTGTGCCCTTGGGATTTGAACCTGCGGACATTCGTCTCGGCAGTCCGTTCCACACCCAACTAAGCTATCGCCACTTCTAAAACCATACTGGTTTACTAATCAAATCAAATTAATAATTTATTCATTAAATAGACCTTTGCGGACATTTTTCCACGTCATCTGTAAATACTTATAATTATCTCAGTACGGTCCGACTGCTGGGCACTGGTCTCCTCTCCTACTGAGAGAGATTAGGCCTTTAGTCATTATCCTGTAGTTCTACACCTAATCCCTAAAAAGTACATTGCTAATTTTTGGGGTTAGGTATGTTACCGGTGGCTTGGTGATTCGAGTTTGTCCTTATTCCTAGTATCTAGCTAACATCATAACTTTTAACATCCCGTCAAAATATATAATTCGAGAATAAAGAATGATTACGCTATAAACCTCAGTTTTATTTTTCTGTTTTTTTATTACTAATTTAGTGCCAGTAACGTGCATGCGTGAAAATATTTTTTACTATAAAAGTGATGCCGTTGCGACGAACTCTCTTAGAGTAGCTACAGTGTATTACGGCGTGTTAATTCAAGGTGGTAAAACTCGCCATAGTGGCCCATGTAAGTGTGTCGCGTTCTGAGATCAATCTTTGTAGGTACCTACATCCGGTTTTAACAGGCCGGCATAATTGTGTCGACTGGTGAGGGGTAATCACTTCTCAAGTCGACATTCTATTTGAGACCCCACTCCACTTATCGTCAGGCGCAGCGGGGTGACTTTGCGCAAATATGTATGAAAAAAAATCTTGGCAATAAGTACACTCAGTTACAAAAGTAGCTCAATAAATTCAAAACTTCAAATCGCCTTAACACGTTAATGAATTATTTTTTTTCTTTATGCGAAGTAAAGCAAAACCGTTTGAGTTTATATTTTTAAAAAATAATGTTAAAAGTATAAAAATTTACAAGCGATTTGAATTTGTTCAGCTACTTGTGTGGATGTCTGTACATCGGTACATGAATGATAATGTAAAATATAATTTTCCTTCACCGCTATGAGGATATCTATCTTAAATTCATTAACTATCATACAAAATTTTCAAAATACTATTACGTGTCCTTTAAATTCAATATTAATTCCCTTCGTAGACACTCACTGTGAGATCATGTTCTGAGAATACATTAGTTCCACATTCGTTAGATAAACGATACGCTTCTAACAAGATAATGGCCCATATACGTTAAGCTAACACACCCAAAAACTAATTAATGGAATAATCTTCACATTTTCGTGCCAACATACAATTATTCTCGAGCCTCGTTAGTGCAGAAAAAAAACATTTGCATATTAAAAACATTGAAACAGAACAATACGCGAGTAGAAAATAATATGTTAAGTTTTCCAGCTTTTAAATCATAGAATCGTACATTGTTACTCGTAGCGTTTTATGTAGTCTGTAGTTAGAGCGCTCGTAGAGCTACAGTCTAACACTGGCGATCGCGAGCGACGGCCGACTGAGTCTCCACGAACGCGCCCGAAGTTTCCGCGACTTGTGTTCCATTTTCAAAAGTATTTATGGGTTTATTTTTTTCGTTGTCACCAGTGCGAAAGTTAAACTTTTAAATTTCGAATGTAAAATGTTTAAAATGAATGTAACGTAATAAAACTTGAGTTCATCTAAATTCAGTGCAAGTGTTAACGAGACGAGTGATATTAAACTTTGCGGAAGATAAGTACGTGTCGGTTGAAAAGTTTTGTGTTAATTTAATTACTGAGTGCAAGATCTCTTTACTTAAGTGCTGGTTCGTGTATTTTCTCTACGTATTCGTAAGTGTTTGAAAGTTATAATTCATACGTCTCATAACTATTTTAATTCACTATCATTTAGTTCATTAATACTTCGAATCATTAATATGTTTAATAACTACTTTATTCCCTATCATTGAGTTTTAATATACTTCGAAGTTATGTATACTGCGTGTCGTGTAATTTTGAATGAGAAATGATTTTTGAATGTTTTTTTTTCATTTATAGCGTACTTAAATAATTCGATTGATGATGATTTTAGTTATCTACTATTTCCAGCACTGTCAAAATATTTGAAAATATAATTTATTGTTATAATTTGCATGTTATGCAATCATTGTATTATAAAATATTTATAAATATTATGACATGTAACTGTTTATAACAATATTCTATGATTTCGTTACATTTTCTTAATACCAGACTATCTACTTTGATACCTAGAATAATAATCTATTACTTCGTAATATTCTCTAAATTCCAGCATATTAACTTTACTACCTGGAATTAAGCTTTGATCGATAAAGGCATAATCGAATATTTTTTTATGAATATAAAAAAAAAAGATACCCATTACTCATTGAGATTCAATCCCAGGGAAGACTGAAATATACCGTGTTTTCGTTTAAACAATCAAAATATTAAAACGAATAAAAATAACGATACGTTTGCAAGACCAATTTAATATTAATAAATGCTTTAAGCACCCCATTATAAAATCACAAACAGTTAAACAATAAATTATTACTTAGTAAATTGTGCACCTGCACGATTTGATTTCTATTATAAAATCAAAATTATTACTATTGTATTATGATTTTACTGTCATAATCACTAAGTGTTGCTCGCGGTTTCGGCCCCGTGAAATCCTTTCTTGTTTTAAAAATCCCTTGAAGCTATTCTTAATACAACGTGTGATATGCCAGCGTCATCTTTATAATAATAATAATAATAATATCAGCCCTGTATTATATACTTGCCCACTGCTGAGCACGGGCCTCCTCTACTACTGAGAGGGATTAGGCCATAGTCCACCACGCTGGCCTAGTGCGGATTGGTAGACTTCACACACCTTCGAAATTCCTATAGAAAACTTTTCAGATGTGCAGGTTTCCTCACGATGTTTTCCTTCACCGTTAAAGCGAACGATAAATTCACAAAGAATACACACATATTTTTTTTAGAAAAGTCAGAGGTGTGTGTCCTTGGGATTTGAACCTGCGGACATTCGTCTTGGCAGTCCGTTCCTTCTTTATAATAATCAGATTTAAATAGTCAGTTATTTTCCATGTGAGCAAATTAACGGGATGAACAGGTGTACTGGTGGCAGGTTTCTCATATGTGAGAGTCCTGGGTACCACCGCAATGTCTATTTCTGCCGCCAGCAGTGTGTAGTCACTGTTGTGTTCTAGTTTGAAAGACAATGCGGCCAGTGTAACTACTGGACATAATAAGAACATCTCATGTCTCAGGATGGCGAGCGCAGTGGAATACAAAATAATACTTTGTAATTCAAGGTGTTCGATGGTGTTTCTATTGTTTATGGGCGGTCTTATCGCTTACCATCAGGCGAACGGAAAGCTCGTCTCGTCAATCAAAGTTAAAACAAAGTAGCCTATATGTTAATCTCGGACAGGGTGTACTAATGTGCCAAATTTCATCAAAATTCATTTAGTTGTTTCTGCGTTTACTTCTAACAAACATCCAAACATCTTCACAAACTTTTGCATTTATGATATTAGTAATAACATATTTTTAAGTAAGTTAATAAGAAGTGATGAATACATTTACGAAATACATTTTTAAGTTATATTTACGCGAATGTTAGACATTGAAATCAAACTATTTTGCGGATTTTATGATTTTAAAATGTTGTATAATTGTAAAATGTGGGTAGATATTGTAACTCAGACTTTTCGGGTTACCAGCATATCAGTCTGTCCCGTGACCACAAAGGCTGCCGTTTTCGAAACGTTGGGAGAAAATTATAATATAATAAAACAACGATAAAATTCCGTAAAATAATTTAATTTCAATATTTTTAGGTTAACACGCTCGCTTTCAATTTCCGCTATTCTGAAAGTTGCGCGATCATTGGAATTCCTCAATAAATACATATGAAAGTATTCTGGTACATGTTTAATAACGATTAAAATTTTAATTTATAATTAAATAGTATCCATGTTTAATGATGTTCATCAACCAGGCCTGAAATGAGCATTAATATTCCTGTTTTAAGCTATATTTTCACTAGCTTTCGCTCGCGGTTTCATCCATGTGAAAGTTTTTTCCGGAATAAAAGTCCCGCTATATATTTTCCTGGGGTAGAAAGTAGTCTATGTCTTTCCCAGGATCTCAAACCATCGCTATACTAAATTTCATCAAAATCCGTCGAGTATTTTTTGAGTTTATCGGGCTATGATAGACATATAGATACAGTAGGGAACTTTGTTTTATAATACATTTTTAGAACTTGTTAATAAAACCAATTCAGTCATATATTATTGTTGCGCAACTTTAACCGTTTACGCAGCGCACGCAACGGAAGTTCTTAATAGGAATAAATTTTCTCCGTTTTTCCAACATTTTCCATTGATGCTCATTCCGCTGATTATCATTGTAGCCAGTGTAACTACTGGACATAATGAGTCTTAACACCTCATGTCTCAGGATGGCGAGCGCATTGGAATACCAAACAACACTGCAATTTAAGGTGTTGGACGGACTTTCTACTGTTTATTAGCGGTCATATCGCTTACCATCAAGCTAACGGCAAGCTCGTCTTATCATTCAGGCAGCAATAAATAAAAAACAGTAGTTTTTGAGATTAGCGCGTTCAAAGAATCAAACTCATCAGCTTTATATAATAGTATAGATTACTGCTTGTTTATTAGAAAATTGTGGATTCGTTAGAAAGAATTTTAACGTCAGAGTATGTTAATTAATAAATTCTTTTCAATTTTATTTCACCATAAAATTGTTTAATTTGTAATTGAAGATTTATGAACTTTGAATTTTATTGAATTCTTTGAATTCCAATTGGATTCCCAATATCAATATTTTTATACACTTTAATATAATTGCAATATTTTTGTGGTTTATAAATCTACAACATAATAGAATATACAAAGATTAGGCATAATAATATTTGGTAAACCTTTGCCGATCTAATTTTAAGACTTCTTGCTATAATGGTTTATGTATTTTTAACTTGTTCAGATGATAATAGTTTAGCGAGTGAAATGGGCTTACCTATTTTTAAATCGTTTTTATAATATAAATAATATAACATCAGCCCTGTATTATATACTATCCCACTGCTGGGCACGGGCCTCCTATACTACTAAGAGAGATTAGATCTTAGTCCACCACGCTGGCCCAGTGTGGATTGGTAGACTTCAAACAATTTTTTTCAAATTCGTATAGAGAATTTCTCAGGTATGCAAGTTTCCTCGCGATGTTTTCCTTTACCATTACAGTAAGCAATGTCACAAAGAATATACACATAATTTTAGAAAACTAGACAATCGTCGCTTATAATCTTTGACTTGACGATAATATATTTTTATAGAAAACAACTATAATTTTTTGTGTCAATTCAACATGTTTGCCGATTAATGTTGTCCTCGCCAGCTTATGGTAGCTCCTTAGTACAGCTATAAAGGTTCTTTACAACAAAAAAACATTAAAATCAGGCTAGTGGCGATACATATTATAGTCACCAAATTATTTAAATTTTTGTCTTATTATGTACTTAATTAAGTAGAAATTATAATTTGAATAAATTTGTTTGTACTTGACAGGGTCTCAAACTATTTCGATATCGAATTTCATGAGTATCGGTACATTGATTTAGTAGCGATTGCGCAACAGAAACACAGTTATTTTCTCTTTTTTTTAGTATGGCTAAGTATTCATGTTATTTTTTTCAATTTGGTATATTTTTGCACCTTTTTTACACCACAATTTTGGTGTATAGGTATACTACTATGTCATTAATACCTATACACCAAAATTGTGTTATAATTGTAACAATAATATTATACTACACGTGTAGGTATATATAATACAACCTTCTCCTTTTTTGAAGCCGGTAAAAATATACAAATTCATAGTCCAAGATAAAACGGGAGGCTTTTAACTTTCGAATATGAAATATGCTAGAAAAAGTAATATCTATTTGCGTGGGCCAATCTAATCTCGCAGGGTAATAAATCAGAGTAGTGACGTCACGTTTCATAGTGTCGTTATTGCTGTTTGATGACGTAAGCATTATTTACACGGGAGAATGACACCCATGGCCTATGAAATCTGTTATGATTTAATATACAGGGTCACTTTGAGATGCGTGAATAAAAAAAAACACATAATCGTATTTATCTCTGCTAAGATTGTGTCAAAAATCATCCATGAATAAAAAATATTTTCACCTAAAATCCCAGTTTCACTTTTTGTGTTTTTTGATAATTTTGTAATTTAGTGCGAATATATAATAATAAAAAATATATACAATCGTTAGTCGACACAATTATGCTTACCTTTTGGAACCGGATATACAGGCTGATCCCGGACACACTTACGTGGGCCACTATCGCGGTTTTTAACACCATGTGTACGGTGTTCGCTATACGGGCGGATATAAAATCCTACCACCAGCAAAAGTATACGCTAATCAATATTCTTTACCCAAAAAAACTTCAGTACTTAATGTATTTATAATTAATGGATACAATATCACTTTAAATCAATTTATGCGAATCTGATATATATAAAGCCAATTACAGAGATTAACGCTTCAAACAGGTCGTAGGGTAAGGCTAGGCGGTGTAGCCGCCGAGATCAAGACCTCCAGACCCTGACCCACCTTTAAGCAATCCTGTGATACTAACAAAGCATCTCCAATCAAAAAGTTTAAGCGAGGTCCTTTTTCCCGCCCGGGTCTTTGGTAAGTGAGTTAAACACTGGACCTTGGGGGATTTTTATTGTTTTACACCTGGACCTTTGTTAACTACTAGTGACATGGGAATTTATGATTCTTGTCTCAACGGGCACTGCCTCTCATTAGCTATTATATCTTTGTCTCATTATGACAAGGTTGTATGCTATATGATATGAAAATTGAATTATATATACCACAGGATTTTACTTTTCTTTAATGAAAATTTTAATTAACCCGATAAATATGGGAGCCATGAATTTGTCTTTTCTAGTATTAACCAACATGACAATTTTTAATCTCTTTTTGCGAAGTAATAATTAACTTAGTACTTTGTATTGATCGAGCGATATGTAAATCGCTTCAAGCCTAGTAATTGCTTTGTCCAAAGCATAATAATGTCAACTGCACGGGCGGAGTTACACAAAACAGAGGTGTGCTAACTAATGTATAATACTAATAGCTTTGTCCCGCGACTCCGCCGACATGAAAATGTTTTTTTTTGGGATAAAAAGCCCATAGCTCTCAGCAGTAATGTAGCTGCGTATTAGTAAAAAAAAAAAAACAATGCGTTCAGTAGTTCCTTAGATTCGCGCAAAAACAAAGACTATTCAGTTTTATATATTAGCAAACATTACATTATTATTTGTTTCCGAGATGTTTTTTATTTTCTCGACTGCTTTAGTTTGACAGATAAGGTACCTGAAGAAACTTGGAACAATAAATTGTTCCAGTATTTCACCGGGAAACTTTACTTATTTTTTCCTATGAGGAAAAGAAATCTTTTTATGTGGTAAAGTCGTGATGAGGAAAGTATTGTACGTGTAGTATGAATGGGGATGATTTCCAAAATAACTTGAAGTTATAAAGTTTTCTGTTGCATTTTGTGAGTAGAATGATTATAATGGAATAGCACATCCATTTATTGACATAGTATTAGCTTTTCTAATTAAAGGTTATTAAAACTTAAATTTAAATAAGGTAAGGTAACCGTTTATGGCCCACATCATTTTAAAATATTCATAAAATTGTTTCATAAAGAATCAATGAGACATACCTTTGATTAAGTTATAATATTGTGTCAAAGGATTCTCTTATTATTTCTTAATAAAACAATTACAATATTTTAATAATAAAAATAATACAAAAACAATACTATATGTTTATTAATTTCATAATAAATGAATTTAAAAAATCGTCTGAAGGAAATTATAATATAAATACCGCGATAAAATCCAAAAAATAGTGTCATTTCGATAAAAAGGTATATTTTAGTATTTCAACACAAAAAAATTAAAACGTGGATGGTGGGCCATTTCAGGTATCGGGCTCCGGTCATACTACCTTACTATTATAATTGTTTTATTCTGGCACGTCTGTCATATTACAGCGAAGACTAAATAAGGTGCCCTACTTTAGATGTTGTGGTATAAGGCTCAGAATTTACCATTACTTTAATATTCATGTGATTAGTTATCAATGTTTGATTACCTTGATTGTTTGAAACAATAACAATCGTAGCCCTATACAGTGGAGTTACTTTGCCGTGCAAGACTTAAGAAAAGACCCTGTTGATAAGACAGTTGTGTAGGTTCTGTGTCAAAAGAAACTACGATATCTAAGTCAAGTTCAAGGTGCTGCCGTAGTGGTCACTTATCACAGCCTTGATCGTCTCAAGTATAGGCTTTACCTTGTTCATTACTTACTAAAAGAGATATAACAGAGTTCGATTATTATTAAAAACAAATATTTTACTTATAAGTAGGGGCTCTTGTTCATTACTTTTGAAAAATTATCACAATAGTGTCGATTACTGTTGAAAAAAAACATTTTAGTAATAAGTGCGATAAATGTGAAAGTTTTTGAAGAAATGTTTGTAAAAAGTAAAATTATAACCCGTAAATGCATTTGAATGAATTTTTTACATAGATATATCAAATCCTGACTTTTTTTCTGGATAAACTGATAATGGAACTTATACTTATTCTAGGAAAGTTATTATACATAGACAGTGCCGCGAACAAAAACTAGTCAATAAAGACTTCTTCGCACCAGCTGTTATACAGGTGGATTTTTCAGATGGGGTAACAAGGGCAGCTACCTTAACCGCTGAAGCTACAAGAAAACTTTCCTAGGACACTGTCCATAAATTTTTAAAATCATTAAAATCTCAATTCCCAGATTTTGGAAAATACAACAGTTAACAAAAATAGGCAATTTATGCAATAATTCTTTTGATGTCAATCGATCCCAATGACTATAACGCTATGGAACTATTAGAGGTTTGAATACATTTAAGGTCAAAATTCCAAAATTCTGTCCATACATTTTAAAGTTAAAGCGACTGCGATGCGCTTTCAACATTTACAAAAAAATGTTATTAAGAAAGTTTATATGAAAAGGTATTTTTGTATCTTAGCTTCACTTATGTTATGTTTTGTTCACTTCTATTATAATAAGAAGTTATGTTTTAAAGTACCTAATCTAACAATTATTTCTATAGCCACTAAGTAGTTATTTATTAGTTACCCATCTTAATTTTAATAATTTAGTATTCTGATTTATAGCTTGTATTAACAACTGTCCCACTGCTGAGCACGGGCCTCTTATACTATTCAGAGGTTAGATAATAGTCCGCCATCTTGGTATAATGAGGATTGGTAAACTTCCCATTCCCTCAAATATCTAAGGTACGTAGGTTTCTTTACAATATTTTCCTTCATTGTTAAAGCAAGCGATAATTCATAAAGAATACATAAATAATCTTAGAAAAGTCAGAGATGTGTGCCCTTGGCTATTAAACCTGTGGACATTCGTCTCGGCATTCCGTTGCACTCTCAACTATGCTGTCGTCGCTTACTTAATCTTAATCTTAATAATATTTTATTTCCATCATAACTATAAAAATGACAAAATCAAATAGGGCAAAAACTAAACTCACAATGAAAGGTGATCACGAAACACGACAAGCGAACTCTGAAATTGGGCCCATATATCTGTCAAATCGCTTTGGTATTAATAACACGCGATACCGTCTGATTTTGACACAAAACTGATGGTTTCATTCTAAATAAAAACAATCGCACATCACGCTTTTACCTCCGAGGGGGTACGTAGTGATGCAACTAGGGAATCATCACTTTTTTATTATATACACAATAAGTTCGTATATTGTTTAGTATTCCGTTCCTTTAATTTAACCTTTGTTCCTAAGACGCAGTTAAGATATACTCTGTCGTTGATGGCCTAAAAAACAGGCTATGCCTAGTTTGGGTACCCTTAAGAATTCTAGTATTAAGAATCTCAGTTTCATATTAATTTGTTTTAAGTATTTAGAATTAAGTCACATCTGATATTTCAATAAAGAATTTCAATATCGCTATGTGTGTTCCATCCCATGATGTGATAGAGAGGAAACTGTTCATATCGTGCATAAAATCCAGACTTTGGGTTGATACTGCGCAAAACATACCCGCAGGTTTCAAACCTGCGACTTCAGAGCGGTGTTTTACCGCCCACGCAACATACCTACGACACCAAGGCATTCTTTAATTTCATCCTATGTACCCATAACAAAATAGTAGAGAAAGATTTGGTTTACTGCATGACCTCGATCGGTACCATCAATATTGAAAACAAACGAAAAGTAAATTGTCAAACAGGAGAGACGGGAGTGGAAATTTATTTCACCGTTTGAAAGCAATAGCAAACTGTCAATAGGGGACCGGCTTATGCTTGATTTTGTACATTATTCTATATGTAATGGTTAATAATACGAAAAAGAAACACTCAACAACTGCATAAAAATTGGTTAAAGAATGAGCGAGTAATTCATATTTAAAATATTGTAATGTGCAGAAGTGGGCGCGATGTGGGGATATCGCTTCATCTCTTTCTTTCGCACGCGTCGTAATACCCTATGACGTCACATGTGGGTATTTCGTCTCTTTTCTGTTTCTTGTTAATTATCCCTTCTACCGAAATTCAAAGACTTATAACTTGTTGATTTTTTACCGGATTTTAATAATTCCTTCAGTGTTATAATTTATATTATGTAAATATTTGATAATAGTAAAGATAAAAAATGGGTCCGGTACTCTATTTACGTAAGTTTGCCTTGATATTATCTTATACTAGGCGGCTTTAGATAATAATAAATCTAATACATAAGGCATCAGTGGAGAAGGGTCCATATAACTCGATTCCTACCATCCTTTATGTAGAATTTAGATTCTAATTATCATTAGAACGATTTGCAGACTGCATCCATGCATAGTACCTACATGTTGTGTCTGGTTCCCTTTAGAAAAATTTCGCCTGTCGCCACTGGAGGGCATGATATAGCCTAGTTGCAAATAAAATGGTCAACCGAGACGAATATTCCCGTTCAAAACTCAAGACACACATGACTTTTCGAACTTACGTGTGTTAGTCAATTATTGTTCCCTATAATGACAAAAAACATCATGAAGAAACCTACATATTTAAGAGTTCTTCACAAGAATTATATTATTAACAGGGCTCTTATCTTATAAAAGTGTGAGCTCATCTTGGTCACCTTTAGGTAATCCACTTATTTATGGCATAAAAATCTTTAACACTGTCATTAGAAAGTTCATTATCTACTACGAAGATTACCTAAATACTGCTAAACTATTACGATCTAGACACATTAAAGATATTATTGCGTGTTATAAAAACGATAAGAACGAACACCATAAAAAGGACATATTCGTGTATGAAATACATTGGAATGTAGATGGAAAATAGCTGTGGCTGAATGTGACTTTGTCTGTAACCGATATTTTGTTGACTGTATTTACATACATCATTTACATATAATTTTTGTTTATTGCTTTGAATGACGAGACGAGCTTGCCGTCCGCCTGATGCTAAGCGATACGACCGCCCATAAACAGCAAAATACCATCCAACATCTTGAATTACAAAGTATTGTTGGGTATTCTACTGCGCTCGCCATCCTGAGACATGAGATGTTAAGTCTTATTATGTCCAGTAGTTACACTGGCTACAATGTCCTTCTAACCGGATCCCAACAGTGACTACACACTGCTGCTTGGCGGCAGAAATAGACATTGCGGTGGTACCTACCCAGGCGGACTCTCACATATGAGAGACCTACCACCAATAACACAACAGTGACTACAAGTGGCAGCAGAAATAGTTCTGCTGCCACTTGTAGTCACTGTTGTGTTCTGGTTTAAAGAAAATTGGGGCCAGTGTAACTATTGGACATAATAAGACTTCACATCTCATGTCTTAGGATGGCGAGCACAGTGAAATACCATAAATACTTTGTAATTCAAGCTGTTGGGTGGTGTTTCTACTGTTTATGGGCTGTTGTATCGTTGTAACTCTTTTACATCGGTTACCAAGTGTCTACAATTATTGTTTGAACATAATGCTTCTGCATACATGAATGATGAGTCATCTTAAAACTTATGTGTAATCGTTTTCAAAAAGGTTTTCTTGTTTACCGAAGCTGTTACTTTATCCGTGAACTTGATATTTATCTTAAGATTCTAATATGCCTCGGTGGCGCTTTAGAGAGGAGGAGCGAGGAGAAGAGGAGCTTACCGTTCCCCTATGGTATGACATAAAAAGCAATCAATAATAGAAAGCAATGGCTTGGTGACATTCAATACGTTCATTACCCTAACAAATTATTGGCCAATACTGACTACAATTTCGTTCAAACCAGAATACGATGGTAGCATAATACTGCTTGACGGCAGAAATGGACGATGATATTCCTCGCATAGAATTGCATTTCTTTCTAAGCGCAATTTACCCTGAGATATTTGATATGCAGTATTCATAATTAACTTAAGAGCTTTACATGTGGTTCCTGAATCTGATCCCTAGGGATTATATTCTATTACCCGGATAATGTCTGTTACGTATTGCCTCGTGCGGCTTATTTATTGTTATTGATTACTCGCTCGAGAAGATAGCACTTCGAGTAACAACTAAGATGCAGCGTAGACGGACGATGTTTTTAGAGTCAGATTTTTTATGAACGTATCCAGTTTTGATCAGTCCTACATCAAATAATGTGTTTTTTTTTTGTCGTCTATAAATGTAGGTACAGTTACCCTCAAATTGTACACGCGAATTAACATTAAATAACTATTATAAAGTGATGAATATTGATATTATTATTTTTTTTTTATCTTTTTTACGTACGCCCTAAACTGCCCTTTCGACTATTTTTATCATCTCCATCCAATGGTTGTCTGGTAGAGATCGCCTCGAGTGATAACACCGCCATTTGTACCACCAGTGTAATCTTTTCCACCGTCTGTATACAAATTTGTCTTCTTTTTTTTACATTTTCGGTGTCCAAAAAGTTTTAAATAAATATGTCTTCCTGACTGGTATACGTTAATTTGGAGCTGGTTCGTAAGGTGATTTGCCTGTAAATTCTGTCAAGGGATAGCAGATTAATTAATCATTTTTATGAGCTCAAAAGTTTCAAAAGCGAGTAAGAAGTGGAATTGACTGCCAATGTCCACAGGTTCAAAAATCAAGAGCACACACTCTGACTTTTCCAGTCATGTGGGTATTCTTTTTGAATTATCGATTGCTTTAACAGTGAAGAAAAACATTGTGGGGAAACAGGCATAAGTTTTATTACTGAAGTTTGCCAGTCGGCACTAGGTTAGTGTGGAGGACTAAGGCCTAATCCCTCTCAGTAGTAGAGGAGGCACGTACCCAACAGTGAAACAGTATTTAATACAAGGCTGATATTATTATAAATATGTAATTCCCCAAAAGCTGTCTGTTTGTATATTGTGATCGATTTTCTTAAAATCTAATTAACGGATTTTTGTATTGTTTTTACCAAAAGAGTGCAATTCTTGAGAAAGGTTTACGTACAGTACATTACGGTTTTATGTTAATTTACAGAAAAATAACGATTACTGTTGAAGAGGTCGCGTGATTGTAAAAATGTCGTGGGTCGGGAATTACGCGGAAAAGACTTTGTGACATACTGATTTCCACTTCAATTTTTTTTTTTTAGTTATTAGGGATCACCAACAGAATTTACAATATTACCTACGAATAACTAAACAAAAAGAAACATCTGGACTAATTGCACTTCTAATAACAGGCAAACACAACATGCTCAAGGTTAGAAAAAAAATTTAAGCATATAAAAATAAAAAAGAGAAATAGTTCAAGTCAAAACTTCGTATAAGGTGTTTAAGATACGCTGATTGTATTTGACGTCATGGACACTCTGAATTTTCGTGTCATATTAATCTATCGACACGTCCAACTCAGAATCATTAACTGATTTTTTTACGTTTGGTTGTGATCGAGAAGCAGTCTTACAAATACACACCGATTTATTAACATTAGAATTAGGGTTGTCACTGAAACTTAAACTATTATATTTATATTATGGTAAAAAAAAATTGTTTTCAGTGTGTGTTTCAAAATTCAGTGAAAGAATCAGGTGACTTTTAAAGACTTTTTTGCGTGGCCAAAAAAAAACATTATCGCTACCATCACTGGGGGTGTGTGGAACGGTTTTTTTGGTTTCCCTGGTCTTACAGCCTAGACATTCGGGTGTACAACATCATCTGAGCGACCTTTGAACTGAGTCCTTAGCCCCTGTGTACCGCACTACGGCATACCAACCAAAACCCTCGGTAGTCTTCTTCGCCGTATACGGGACGGCCCCGGGGTATCTTGTTGCACTAAGATAGCTGCTCAGAACCGTCCCTGACTTTTTATAACCTTAACTTTAGCAATAATTAGAATAAAATAAGGACACCTAAAGTTAAGCATTAATATTTCATCTTTACTTAAATATTTCTGTATTTGCTTTTCGAGAAGCAATCAGTTATTTCATTCCAAAACTTATCAGGCCTTCATCCCCGAAGAGTTACGCAAAGACGCAACAAGACTGTAAGTTCGCCAAGCTTATATCCCTAGCTTATATCTTATATTGATAGAAGTTTATTGATTATACTACATTTTAAACGGCTTAATCGGCTTCTATAATCTGGCTGTTGCGTATATAAAAATACCTATAGTTAGGGGCAGGGGCGTAGCAAGGTAACTAAAGGCCCTGAAGCAAAAAAAAAACTAGGGCCCCGACTATTTAAAATCCTTTGTTCCGTATTCTTCGTATTCCGAATTCGACGTAGGTACTCCAGATTTGTCATTATCCAGATTCTTCGTAATACAGTCGATTCCGTAATAAAATTAAAAACCAAATACAATTTATAGTTTGTAAGTCAGAGTCTGAGGGGCCCCCTGAGCGCAAGGGTTCAGGGGTACTGCCTCGTCTAGCCCTCCGATAGCTACGCCACTAGTTAGGGGGCTTTATTCCGTCTACGGGGGCTAATCCGTCTTTTTACAATCACGGGCGTTCTAATTGAAGGATAACTTTGATAGCCGTATAAGTAAATAGAGGATTTTTTTCTCTTTTAGATATATGGAATAAAAGCGTGACGGCTGTATCATAATTGCATTTTGAAGCGAACAGACGTGTTTCATTAAGTGGCAGCCCTAAGAGGTAACGCAAAAACATTTCCAAGGCTAAAGTAAAGTGTGTTTTGATAAACAAGATTACCGCGTTTTTTGGTGTGAGCTCTGCGAAATGTGGAGGTAATAAACCGTGCAGTTAAATGCTTTGAGAGTAGCGGCCGGCATTACGAAAGCAACTGTTAGTTTTGCAGTTTGAGCTTTATATTCGCATCGGGATTTGCTGGAACGAGCCGATATGGTATCCATATAATATAATTATAATGTACTTATGTACATTATAATTATGATAGTTTTATTAGAAGAAGGGAAAATCTTTAAATCTCTAGTATGAAGAATAGTGTAGGGCGTAATTGAATACTTTTGTGATTAGATTAGTAATTAAGATTACATTCGCATCAATTGCAAAGGTTAATCGAGATTACGCTAATTAGTAATCGTAATTATATGATTGTGAGTGCTTCTTATATTTTAGGTTTGAAATTGAGTTACCTTAAAATTTAATTATACAATAAACTAAAGTGTTTCGTCTAAAATCAGATATTTGGAGTTTTCCGATAGTCCAATAATTTTAACTAAGAGTATGGCGTTAAAAACCTGATTACTAAAATACATTCGAACAGTGTGTGGCATGTTGGGTATAATTTCTTGTGTTATTTCAACTTCTCGCCATACGAAAATAGATGGTTGATTACCATCTATTTTCACAGTAATCGTAATCAAAAAAGTAATCGATTACTAACTAAAATTAGAAAACTATAATTAATAATACAATTACAAATTATAAACAGAATTGTAGTCGAATTTTGCAATTACTTTCTCGAGTGACTTGTAATCGTAATTCCAATTTTATTTTGTAATGGATGATTTAAAAAATTATATTAGTAATTATATTTTTGTAATCATAATTTATAATCGATTTCTTTTTTTGATTAAGGTTACTTGTTACCTATCTATGTATAAATATGTTTAGAAAGTGACATAAAACAAGAAATTATACATAAAATTTTATGTCAAACACTAGAAGCGGGTACCAAAAACATTTTACAAACGGAAATGATATAGCTATCGTTTTAAATAAAAATGTGGTAGCACAAACGAAAACTTAAATAAATCTTTGATGGTTCACGATGCATAGTATCGAGCAATAAGTTTAGTATCAAATTAACCGTATAAACGACTGTTTGCTACCGGTGTTTGTAAGAAAACTCATTCTCAAACGGACCGGAAAATGTCAGTAAAGTTTATTGGTAACAAAGTCCTTTGGGGTTAGGAAGCCACGATACTTCCGCAAGGAAAGCAAGCACTTTTCAACTCTAATTATGTACAAGTTTATTGACTATAGCTTTAAGGGTTGAGTTAATTTTCTCAGATATACTGTAATCTATACTATTATATAAAGCTGAAGAGTTTGTTTGTTTGTTTGAACGCGCTAATCTCAGGAACTACCGGTTCAAACTGAAAAAATCTTTTTGCGTTGGATAGCCCTTTATTCGTGGAGTGCTATAGGCTATATATCATCACGCTATACTTAAAAGGAGCGGAGCAGTAATGGCTAATCTCAGGAACTACCGGTCCAAACTGAAAAAATATTTTTGCGTTGGATAGCCCTTTGTTTGTGGAGTGCTATAGGCTATATATCATCACGCTATACCCAATAGGAGCGGAGCAGTAATGGCTAATCTCAGGAACTACCGATTCGAACTGAAAAAATCTTTTTGTGTTGAATAGCCCTTTGTTTGTGGAGTGCTCTTAGTTATATATCACCACGCTATGACCAATAGGAGCGGAGCAGTAATGAAACATGTTGCAAAAACGGGGACAATTTATTAGTTTTGAGAGCTTCCGTTGCGTGCGCTGCGTCAACGGTTAAAGTTATGCAACAATGATGTATGACGGGATTGTTCCTCTTAAAAAGTTCTAAAAAATATATTATAAAACAAAGTCCCCCGCTGCATCTGTCTGCCTGAACGTGTTGAACTCAAAAACTACCCAACGTATTAAGATGAAATTTGGTATGGAGAAAGTTTCAGACCCCGGGAAGAACATAGGCTCCCGGGAAACTACTATTTTCATAACGAAAAACTTTAGCCTGAAAAACTTTATAACGCGGGCGGAGCCGCGGGAAAAGCTAGTTTTTAATAAGATTTTCATCTTGGAATACATTTATGGTAAGAAAAATTTTGAAATTTGTTTTTTATTGTTATTTCTTTTATGTGTACTCGTGCTGGTGTCATATTTGTTTTTATAATTTCCTTATTTTGTTTGTATTTGTTTGTGTCATGGTGTTGTATGAATAAATGATTTGTATCTATTTGTAAATTTACTATTATTTTGTATAATTACGTTACTAGTAAGTTTGGTGTTGAGGAAGCATAAAAGTTCATGCAAGTATTTTGTCTACCTAGAAACACAATTACGATATAAACATTTTAAAAATTGATCCTCCGATTCGTATGAAATAGTCCGCACATGTACCACTAATACAAATGAAAAACTTAATTTAACTATTTTTGATTGTCGTGTCATACGTTTGTTAGCTTGACAAGGGTTGGCTTATACAAACACAACGGACTTTTGGGTGAGCGCTTTAGGCGTTCGCAACCCTTGAAAAATTAAGTTACCATGCCGAAGGCAGCCTACTAATGGGTTGTTAACCACGGCTCAGGATGGTCACTTGGAGAGGATGAGACATATGATTATGCGATTTTTGTATTAAATACCTACTTATACCTTTAAAGGAGAATTCTTGTCCGTTTTTCTCTGGTGAAAACAGCTTTTCGAACTGGTGGTAGAAATTTTACTGAATCTAAATGTATTTCAAAATTACAGATTTAAATAAATTATTTATTTCATGACTTGTTAATATGTCACCAAACAATGCATATCCTTTTTATTTAAGGAACTAGTCTAATTTGGTAATATTAGTATTCACAAGTTAGCGATAGTAAGTGATGTAGTGTCAGTTCCTGCTTGGCTATCATTGAAAAAGAGGGTCGTTATAAGTTTAAGGTGTCTATGTGTGTGTCTGTGTATCTGTATATTTGTCTGTGGCTTATAGCTCTTTAATACAAATGCACTGATTTTGATACTTTTTTAAGTGGTTTTGATACCAGTATTAAGATAATAAATTTACTCAGTATCAACTACATAAGAATTATACGATAAATGATTGGGGACAAGTGATATTGGGTTTTTTCTACTCAGTATCAGCCCGGAGTCTGGAAACGTGCCCGGTCAATGGAAATAGACCCGCCCCCTGTAACATAGGACTTAGCATAGCGAAATTTGGGTGTATTACACCTCTGTCTCCCCCGGAAATAGAAAAAGGCGTGATGCTACATATGTATAAATAACTTTTATCCCACACCTAGATACATACTATCTCGTACGAACTGACAAAAAATTTAATTATCAATTCGCAGTATGTAATTATGTATACTCTGACCGCATGCTTAAAACAGTAAATTGCCTCTCAAATCCAATTCGGTTTGAAGTGTTGACAGTAAACAGAAAGAATTCGTCCATTCGGAAGGACCACTTGTACTCAAGCTAAGACGTTTCGACATTTTTAATATCGTACCTTTTGCGAGCTTTATCAGAATATGACGTCTGAAGTTAAAAATAAACAAGCATAAGATAGCATGATAGCCTAGTTGGAAATGGAATAGACTGCTGAGACGAATGATAAGGCAAACCCAAGGCAAATAACGCTGATATTGCAAAGTTATGTATGTCTTGTTTCTTGAAAACATCGCGGGGAAACCTACTTATAGAATTCTCCAAGGAATTTTGAAGGTTAGCGAAGTCTGCCGGCATTAGGCTAGCAGGCTGGACTAAGACCTAATAATGTAGTAGTTTTGAATATAAAGAAGTCAGCCCGCTAGGCAGGTGGGGTAGACTAAGGCCTAAAACTGTAGGACAAGAGGCCCGTGTCCAGCAGTGGGTAGTATATAATACAGTACTGATATTATTAATAGCACAAAAAAAATGTCTGCTACCTATCACAAGATTTATTTCACAAAAATGCTAATATACTGATGGTCATGTTTGTTTGTTTGGACGATTCGATGTTTGTTGAAAGGAAGTGACGGAACCGCAGAATCTTCGCTTGATAGATTTGGATGATTTTGGCAGACATACCCATACACATACATTCAAGGATAAACAAGCTACTTAAAATCAGAAATAAAACTATTTTACGGATTTTATTGCGTCTCTTTTAATTACTTTTAGTCCCGATGTAACGAAAACGTTTTTTTGTTTAATTGTAAAATTTAGGTAGATATTGTAATGTTGACTTTATAGATAAGCAATATCAAAATCGGCCCCGTGACTTGAAGGCTAGTCTTCGAAACGTCGGAAGAAAAATATAATTAAAAAAATCGTGTTTCGCATAAACGTAAGAAATGATTATACTTGAAAACTGTACAGAAATGAAATAATTAATTTGAATCTATTATTTAGATTCAGTCAAGTTATATGTCAAATTATATCTACCCTTCCAGAACTTTTTACTTCTTCCAGGATAGGACTTTCTATTGAGTATAAACAAGAAATCTAATCGCAAACTAGGTGTCTAATAGCACAAACATGAAGAATATTCTTGTACAGCCAGCCACAATAATAATTCGACAAATCCAAAACTTAAAACTGCATATACTTTGATTTCGTTACCAATTTTCTTCGCCGTCAAGTTAAAAAAATATATTTTATTTGAAATAACGTTCAATTTTCAATGTGTAAGTAATATTTTGTAGTTTCAATTCTGTAATTTATTTTATTAATTTCTGTCATAGTATGTTATAAATCTTTATATTATAAAGAGGAAAAGTTTGTGAGTTTCTTTGTTTAGGTTTGTAATGGTTAATCTCTGGAACTACTGAAACGATTTTGAAAATTCTTTCATTGATAGGAAGCTACATTACTCGTAAGTGCTAGTGGCTACTGTTTATCCCAGAGAAATATTTATCCCTGAAAAAAAAAACACGCGGTCGGAGCCGCGGGCAAAAACTACAATTAATAAATAAATGATGATACAATGTTTCTGAAGGCATTTCTTCTTCTTTAAAGCGACAACACGAATCTGACTTAAACTTAAAAAAAAAATTACAATCATATTTTATTTTTCATCTATTCCGCTATTTTCCCACCTGATTGTACATTTGATAGCGGATTATACAGGCTCTCAATCAATGCCAAAAATAGCGCAATGATGGATCATACCGAACAGGTGGCGATGCTTCCTGCCAATCCACGAGATTCGTAATAAGATTCGCATGAGCCAGATGGTTTATGTTAACGTCAAGATTTATGTTCTTTGAAACTCATCGGGAATTGCATTGTGGTTTCCTTTGGGTTGTTAGCGAGGGCTAAATGTGATTAATATGGTTTTGGATTTAATTTAAATTTAAATAAGCGGTTTTCTGCCTGTTCCTAATAAGCAATAGACTCGACGCCTATCACATCATGGAACGGAATACACATGGCGAAAAGTGAGTGGTATATCTGTTGGTTTCTTTGAAAGACATTGTGGTTGGTAAGAGGACATATGCTTGTGATTCTCATGTTGGTGAGAAATCTGTAAACTCTAGTTACTATTGAGATTATTGGCATTGTGAAACAATATCTAATATATTTAAATAGCGAGAGCAGTGTACTGCGTCATAGTGATATTAAAATCAATCTCTTTTTTTTCAACCAAAAAACACTTAATACACGACTCTATTATGTCGCAGATACCTGAATCGACTGCGACCCTCTGCTACGTCTGTATTGCCAACATTCTAGTTCGATCGCAGTATTATCCACCCACTCATACATTCATTCCGAGTTTATTACGTACAGTGAATCGTGATGGATACATTTCAGAATCGTTCCATTCACATTCTTTTATCAAAAATATTTTTCATCTACCTTTATGGCTTATGGGGACTGCATTCCTTTTTCGAACGATTGCACAAAAAAGATTTTATAGAATTCTTTTTTCAAATATTTTCAAAACTATTTTATACATCGAATAATTGGAGAAGCTGCCAGTGTGGATTTTAGTGTGCATTATTAATATTAAGATTACAATGTACAAAAATGCATCGCGCTTTTCCTCTTGGACATAAGCGGCAAATTAAATACAATAATTTCTAAACCGTTAATCCCTTAAACAATTCAGAAATAAGACCTAGAATCACAATTATAATTCGGACCGATTCGATACAGTACCCGCAAATAAAAGAAAAAAATAATTCAGCGTATAGCAGAAAAAGTAACGTTTGTTTTCCCTCCAGCGAGTTTATTCGTCGGCACTCGAACGGCTGACTTTTATTGTCATAGCAGCATGTTAGTATAAACAGATGGATATAAACTTACAAGTAATAGGACTTATTTATTTTCGGTGGTAGTATACTTGTAATAAACGCGTGTGTTGTGGGAGGTTGTGGGATTGTCAAAAGTCTGGACTTTTGTAGAGGTTATGATCATATTTAAGGTTGGTTAGTTAGACATGTATCGCAGTTATAATCCCACTATTTTGGTGACGGTCCGCATCAGACCTTTCACGAAATAAACATTTTACAAGAATCTTGATATTTACTCTTATTAATTTTGGGATAAATGTTAATCTAAATCATTAACTATACTATATACTATTTATTGAAACGGCAGATTTTTATAAAACAATTTCTATAAATCTTTGTCTTCAAACACTCAATCCACGAAAATACATCACCTTATATTTTTGATGTTTTAAAAAAAAAGTAACATCGTTCCTTTTTTGAAATTGAAATTTAAAAAGCTGTCCCACTCCACTGGCATTCAGCTAGCTGTAGCCTGGTTGGATGGCAATGTCATGGTTGACTGACTAGATGGCATAGCTTTGGCTGGCTAGCTGGCTTATCGTTGAATGGTTACAGTAAGAGTATTATTTAATTAAAACGTATTTCATGGTTTATTTATAACTGCTTAAAGTTTTAAAAATCTTCACAGACCTCCACATTTGTAAAATAACAGAATGCATAGTATGGAGCATTATAAATGCGCTGATGTGTTGACGTGTTTTTTTATCGTCTCGCTCTCGGCTCGTACTGACTTGTATATTACAAAATGTCCAAACTAACCTAGAAAATCAAATCTCCGGAACTAGCTACTTTGGTGCATTTCTCTACGGAGTGTTTTATTTAGTCAAGTAACGATTACTCGATACGCCCTTGTCGTACAATATATAATCCGTATTATAAAACAATAGCAAGAAACTTCAGAATTAGGCAACACCAATAAATTATCAATTCAGCCTCGAATTTATTGCTTGTCCAGACTTAGTTATTCTTTACTTACCTATTCGAACTAGTATATTATTTTTTCCTTAAATAGCTGATTTGACGACGTGACTACAACGTTTACATGAAATAATGTAAGTGACAGTAATTGCCACGTACAGCGCGTGGAGGGCGAACTGAAATAGATTCGATACATTTTTGTTTACTTTTAGCTATAAATATATTGAACGAGTTTTACTTTCATTGATTAAATTCCACATATTGTCGGTATTTACCAATCAATGGGGCAGCTTGCTAGAAAGAGGCCCTATATCAAAATTTTTAGGGGCTCTTCAGGGCAGTGCGAAATTTTTGGAACCCACTTAGTTTAATGTAGGTGTACTGTCTGCTTGTTCTTATGAATGTAGTGTTCACAACAAAGGCACTAACTATAATTCTGTGGTTCACTACAACACCCAGTTACATGCGCAGGCGCCTGTCCTAGGTCCACCGACTGTCTGCTCCCGATTAACATATTGACGGCTACCCTCTACTGGTGTACGTGAAGCAATGTATAGTGTCTATTAAATATATACAAATAGTAGTATTTGTATCTATTTAATAGACACTATACATTGCAGTGTCGACTGCCGTGCTAAGCACAAAAGCGGTATGTCAGAGTAATCTTATTTCGAGACAATCGAAGTTGTGTAAATATAGTTTTATAGTTTTGTATGTAAAAATGAGATAGAGAAACTCTTTAAAGGTTTTTTTAACAAGTTCTAAACAAGTTACCGTTATTTGGGTAAGTTCATTAGATGGGTATTTCTTTGAGCTATCTGACGACATAAAAATCAAGATTTTTATTTTTTTTAGATACCGCTGTTCGGCTTACCACGGCAGTACAGTAGGTATAGGCCAAGAGGGGCCCCTAAGGCTCAGGGGCCTCGTAACCCTGGCACAGTTGATACGACGGTAGCTATGCCCCTGGTACCGATCTACATAAAATGTTATAGTATTGTATAGTTCAAAGGACACGTCATTTGCCAGAAGATTGGTGAGGGATTATCGACCTTAAACGAAAGGCATAAAGATTAAGCAGAGGAGAGTACTTACCTATTTGTGCCTCTAAATTTCGCTCATTATACGAGAAACAGTTGTTATTTGATAAAGGTTTGCCGAGGGCTGAGAAAATAAGTATAGCGAGGACAATTTTTATTTATTCTTTTGACTTCGCTAACTAACGACAAAGGAAAAGATTGTGAGGAAACCTATGTCATTAAGAGTTGTTTATTAGAATATCAAGGTTATACCTGTGTGAAGTCTGGAAAATCGCACTAGGCCAGCGTGATGGACTCACGCCTAACCCTCTCAATTTGTGACCTACTGCTGGGCACGGGCCTCCTCTTGTACTGAGAGGAATTAATTAGGCTTTAGTTCACCACGCTGGCCTCGTGCGGATTGGTAGATTTCACCCACCCTCTATTTTTTTATAGAGAACTTCCCAGGTATGCAGGTTCCCTCACGATGTTTTCCTTCACCGTTAAAGAAAGCGATAAAGCACAAAGAATACACACATAATTTTAGAGTAGTCAATGGTGTGTGCAGTGTGTCCATGGGTTTTGAATCTGCGGACATACGTCTCGGCTGTCCGTTTTGCAACCAACTACTACGGCCGCCTTTCACAGCGACCTACTAATTTAAATTTATCAATTCACAAGTGAATTTTAATGTATTATATCGAAATCAATGTTTACGTTTGCAGTTATGATTGATAAAAAATAATTTATCATGTTCTGTTTTTTCCTGATGAAATATCATAAATTGGTTTCCAAACTCGTTATCGTGTGAAATATTATATTTAGATGTTACATTGAATATATTTTTACTAAACACAAACAAAATCAAGTTTCGTCATATTGATTTTACAGTATCGTTTCGTTTCTGCTGCATGAAAGTTTGACACACTCACCTTTATAGTCAAAGAGGTAGGCAGAGGCATAACTAGTGCACCCAATTTTCGCCGTGCATTTTCCTTCCTATGATATGATAAGGGGCTTAGTCTCAACGGCTTGTCAAGTCATTATTAAAAGAATAGACAAAAACGCTGAAAAGCTCCATCTGTTTTCGTTCCAAATGACTATTTTTCAAGACATATTTTACATGTCATGTTGACGTTTACACACGTTATATCAACACGTCTCGTAGTTCAAAGAGAGTTTGCGGTTCTGCCGAGTTCATATTGAGAAAAAGGAATGTAAAGCTATATTTATAGGTAATAAAAAGAACGATGTTTTCAATGTTATTTTTTAACTCATTCATTATACAAATCTTGTATGATCAAACTCAAACGAATGGACACGGTTATAGGAAGATTATCCATATTAATTACTTTGAAAAACATATTATTTTATAAAGTAAGACTAAGTGATTGCAATGCATATGATAGTAAGCGCGATGTCTCTTTTTTATTGCTTTGAATGACGAGAAGAGATTGCCGTTCGCCCGATGGTAAGCGATACGATAGCCTATAAACAGTAGAAACACCGTCCAACATCTTGAATTACAAAGTATTGTTTGATATTCCAATGCGCTCGCCATCCTGAGACATGAGATGTTAAATCTTATTATGTCCAGTGGTTACATTGGCTACACTGTCCTTTAAACTGGAACACAACAGCGACTCCATGCTACTTGGCGGCAGAAATAAACATTGCGGTGGTACCTGTTGTAAATATGGTATATGTTCTTAGTAATTAAATAAAGTTAGTAAAAAGATGTTATTGACATGAGTGTTTATTTCGGACTAAAGAGAAGTAACTATGGCAAACAAAATACAATTAGTTCTAAAAATAGAACATATAAAAATAATAAGTCACGACGAAGGTTACAATCTCCAACAGCCGCCCTTAATCGCAGTTGTGACAGAAACAAAACAAATAAAATAATTAAGTTTCTAAACCTAAGTTAACTACACATCGTTTGTGTGCTAGAGGTCCGAGGGCCTTCGTTAGTACATCAGCAGGCATATCGTTACTTTTATATATTCTAACTTAACAATATTATTAGATACCTTTTCCTAATAAAGTGAAACCTAGTATCTATATGCTTCGTCCTGCTGTGGTGTACAGGATTTCGAACAAGATTAATGGCACTTTGGCTGTCAGAAGCTAAGTTAACTGAACAAAGTATACCTGTTATCTCGTATATAAACCGACGTAAGTAACACGCTTCCTTCGTGGCAGACGCTAATGCCATATATTCTGACTCGGCCGAACTTAACGCAACAGTAGGTTGCTTCTTGGATTCCCATGATACTGGACCTCCACTTAACTTGTAAACATAACCGGTGTATGACCTTCTGTCGATTGGACAGTTTGCCCAGTCTGCGTCACAAAAACCTTTAAAGGTTCTCTATTCTTCCTGTAAACCAATGAATAGTTTAGGGTACCTTTTAGGTATTGCAGAATCCTTTTAGCAGCATTCCAGTGTTCTTTAGTAAAACACGTATTAAATTGACTTAAATAGCTCGTGGCGTAAGCGATGTCTGGTCGTGTGTTTACCGCTAGATACATGAGGCATCCTATTAAGTTTTGATAAGGATAAGACTCACCGACTTGACCATCCGTTCTTTTTCCATATTCTTTTTAATTAATGGAGTATCCACGGCCTTACAATCCTTCATATTAAATTTTTCTAATATAGAAAGAATATAATTTCGCTGGTTCAACCTTATACTCTCGGAATCACTTTCAACTTGTAGTCCCAAATAACATTTCAGTATTCCGAGATCTTTTAATGAAAAATATTTCGACAAATCATTCTTGACAGTGTCAAATGTCAAATCAGAATTAAAGAAGACTATTATGTCATCAACAAAGATTCCTAATATTACAAGTTCTTTACCAAAAGTTTAGTATACACACAAGGTTCGGAAGGAGTTCCTATGAAACCTATTTTAGAAAGCGTTTCATTTAACTTTTTATTCCAAGCTCGCGGTGCCTGTTTAAGACCGTAAAGAGATTTCTTCAATAAACAAACTGGTTTCTTTACCCTTTTCAATAAAACCAAGAGGTTGCTCCATGAAAACTTCTTCTTCTAAATCTCCGTTAAGGAAAGCTGTATCGACATCTAAGTGCTTCATTCTCAACTTCATATCTGCAGCTATCGCAAACAACGTGCGGAGGGAAGAATGACGAATCACTGGTGCGAACGTCTCGTTGTAGTCTACACTTTCAACTTGATGAAAACCTTTGACGACGAGTCTCGCTTTATACTTGATAATATTACCATAAGCATCCCTTTTAATTTTGTAAATCCATTTACATGGTATAACCTTTTGTTAGGTCTATCTACTAAATTCCATGTATGGAGTTTCCTTAAGGAACTATACTCATCAACCATAGCATGTTGCCACTTATCAGCATCATCGGCATGAGTAGCTTCGTAATATGTCGTAGGTTCATTAGAATCTACCATTGACGTATTGTAAGCTTTATAAAAATTTGTTGTTTTTCTGTCTCTGGAAGGGTATCTGCGCTCAGGGTGCGATTCCTGTTCCAAATTCGCTGTCACTTCTTCCACACTAGGCATCCTTAAGTCACTGAGAGACTCTCGCTCTTCCAGAGTCACTGACTCTTTTGCACTTTCTAGATTTACTGGTAAAGTTGCTTCAGCCGCCGGGCTGATACTCTCATCACAGTCATAGAATTGACAGTCATGATCAAACTCAGACTCAATCTCTTTTAGCTCATCAAATAACAATATAGATTTTGCCTGTGCGACAGATTGCTTCTGCTTTAGCGCTGTAAAGCAATTTTCAAAAAAGGTTGCATCTCTGGATATAATAACTTTTCGTGGGTTAGCAGGATCCCTAAAAATATAAGTGCCTGGATTTTCAGAATAACCGACGAAAATTGCTTCCTGTGCCTTGACATCTAATTTCTTCCTGTGACACGAAGGTATATGGACTAGAGCTCTACAACCAAATACTTTTAGATGGCTAAGATCACCTTTTCGTCCATACCATTTGTCATAAGGAATTTGTCCACCTAAGGCTCGATGAGGAGACCTATTCTTAAGGTAAATGGCAACTTGGAATGCATCTTCCCAGAATGCTTTCGGTAGTGAACTTTCAGCTAGCAACGTTCTTGCCTTTTCTGTAACCGAACGATGGGTGCGTTCCGCTACTCCAACTTGCTGAGGACTATAAGGCGTCGTTGTTTGATGTTCTATACCTTTTGAAGCAAGATAATCAACAAACTCTTTATTCACGAACTCCTTACCTCCATCAGTCCTAATTGCTTTAATTGTTTTATCTAACTGATTTTCAACAAAACATTGAAACACACAAAATATATCTTTGACTTCTGTTTTAGAAGAAATAAAATAAGCAAACACTTTTCGCGTATAATCGTCTACTATTGTCAACATATATCTATTTCCTTGAAAAGAAGTTGTAGACACCGGTCCCATCAAATCCATATGGATCAGTTCCAAAGGGAAGTAGCCCTATTAAACGCTAACCTTTTGAAAGGTTTTCTTGCTTGTTTACCTTCCACGCAAGCGATACAACTAGTTTTATCTACTCCTGTATACTTTATACCTACCTTGTGATTTTTCAGTTGGTTCATGCCTATACGACACAAATGTCCTAACCTCTTATGCCAAATTTGATAACTATCCTGACAGCCAGAGTGCACATCTTGTGTCAAAAATTATCCGCCACATTCTCGGAAACATTTACAGTACCATCTAAAACGTACAGTCCACCACAGGGCGAGGCATGAGCAACAGATTCACCTGTAAAATTAAAAGTATCAGATTTATAAAAGTTACATCCATTTTTATCAAAACACAAATAAAACCCTTTTCAACAGTTTTATATACAGATAACAAACTAGCTTTCAAATCTGGTATATAAGCAACATCACTAATATTGTTGACCACGTTCTCGGGCGTGTTTATTGAAATATTTCCAATTCCGCAGCACTTAATCTGTTCTCCATTTGCGACAGTAACAGTACCTTGATTCTGTATCGAGATATTCTGAAACCAGTCCCGTCTAGAAGTCATGTGTCTAGTACAACCTGAATCTACATAAATTATGTCCTTTCTTGGGTTTCCAGAAGTATTAAGACTTGTAAATATCGTATCATTGGTATTTACCGCATTGCCTTTCTCCTTCTTGTTTCTCTGTGGACAGTCTGGTCTCTTATGTCCAGGTGTCTTGCACTCATAACAAACTATATTCTTCTTCATTGACTTAGGCTTCTTCTTCGCATGAAAGACAGAGTCTAATGATGTAGCCACATCTTTGGACATTTCATTAAGCAGTTTTGTTTTCACCAACTCTGTAGTCACGTCTACATTGCAATTTTCTAAAGCCATAATGAGAGGTTCATACCTTGGAGTTAGACCTCCCAAAAGTATTGCAGCAATAGACTTGTCCTCTATGACTACATCAATATCCGCAAGATCCTGTGCGGTTGACATAACTGCGTTAATATATAGTTCAATATTTTTGAACTCTGATAGACTCAACCTGTACAGTCTACGCTCCAAAATAATCTTCGTCCTATTCCCTTATCTTCAAAGGCTTTTTGCAAACAAGTCCATGCCTCAGATGCAGTTTTCGCACATCTTATATGGGTTATCGCTGCACCTTCTACTGATAAGCATATCTTTGCTAATGCCTTTGCGTCTTTGCGTACCTTTGTAGAGGCAGGGGTTGTGTCTCCATCTCGGTATCCACTAATTGTTTCCCATAAATCCTCATGGATAAGGTAATTTCGCATCTTGAACTTCCAAGTCGGATATCCATCTTTTATCCTCAAACAAGGAAATGGAAAAGATGTGATCGACGCAGGAATTTTTCATACTCGAAACATCTCCAGATTCATGTGACATTTTCAGACTATTACTATTTCCTAGTCACACAAAAAATATATTCAACTTTATTTTACTAAATAACGTGAAAAAACTAAGAACTAAGCGTTCGTGCTGATAACGTGTTGTAAATATGGTATGTGTTCTTGGCAATTAAATAAAGTTAGTAAAAAGATGTTATTGACATGAGTGTTTATTTCGGACTAAAGAGAAGTAACTATGGCAAACAAAATACAATTAGTTCTAAAAATAGAACATATAAAAAATAATAAGTCACGACGAAGGTTACAATCTCCAACAGTACCTACCCAGGCAGCCTCCTACCAGTAAATGTCTGACAGAGTTTCGAAAGGCAACATATGTCTATCTAAAACCATTCGAGACAATCATGCCTACTGAACGGTTCGGCGGAAGCATCCAGGATTATAGGCAGAATAGAACACGAGCGAAGGCAAACTATTCTAAAGTCTGAGCTGCGGAAAGTTGGCGAATGGTGCGGGCGGTAATGGCTTTAACTATCAAGCTAGGGCTTCACATGTCAGCACGCGTGGGTCTTTAGTCATTATTCGAATATACATTAATAATAACGACTTAATTTACCTCTAGTAATCTCTTCTCCTTAAATACCCAACTCATAGCTCTGACTTTACTCACTGTTCTTTCGCTGTCCAATCTATTCTTCTATGGAATTCCCAACCGAAATCAGATCGTCGACCACTCGGTTTGCCTTCAAAAGAGAGTTCGACAGTTACTGAATGAAGCGGAATAGTCACCACCTTAACTTATAATATTACATTATATTCTTGTGTATGTATGTGTATTTATATGTTTATGTAATTATAATGTGTATTTTATGTATTTTGATAGTTACAATGTTACTTATATCGTATTTATAGTTATAATAGGTATTTTATATATTTATCTTCTTTCTCAGTGTCATATTACCGTGTAGCACCTACCATGATTATCTCTGCACCACCGTAAGGTTGACTGGTAGAGAATGCCTATGGTATTAAGTTTGCCTGTATACATTTGTATATGAAGTGCTAATAAATAAAATAAATAAATAAAAAGGGGCTTATTTGGGAGTATTTAAATAGCCTTATTAGTGATTCTACCCATGTTAAAAACAATCCATATTACATTCCTGCTGCTTACTATGCTTTAAAAAAGGCATATAATATAACAATTCAGATTATGTTCTATCTGTATCCTAAATTTACTCCAAAATTGTTCAATAATACCTCATTTACTTCTAACAAGCCTCTAGAGAATATCTTTACAATCTTATGCATCTGTAATATTAAGATCCGGAGATGACAAGATTGTTCGTCATTGAACTGGTACCTTTTTAGGGCACACGCCATAGATCTCTGAGCGGTGGTTGTATCGCGATAAAAAGTTGTATTTATAGTCAAATTTAAATTTTATTTCTTCAACCGTTGTATAAATATATAAAATAAAACCAGATAAAGCGTCTTGAGTGGTTCATGAACTATAAAATCGTATAATGCATAAGCCGATGCCAAAAGTAATAAACCCTACATAAAAGGAGTGCGCAATGACGTCATCGCGGCTGCAATTATAATATATTTACAAATATAGATATATAATAACTTTGTGAATGTGTTTCTAGGGAGATAATCTTTGAAACTACTACGAACTTACGGCAAAGTTCTAAGCTGGATTTTGAACCTTATGCTGTGAACTAAGAGTGTAATCTTGGGAACTTTCTTTCACGCTACAACAAAAGTCTCTTAAGCTCGTGTTTGAATGTAATTTTAATATAATGAGGCTTTAGATCATACTGAGTGTTTATTTTGCTTCAAGGAAGAGCACACTGCTAGGATTTGTCAAATACTGAACACAATGTTTATTTTTTTTATTTTTATACTTCAAACGCTTCTGACCTTTTATTTTGTATACAAAGCATAGAATTTTAATGACGGTAATAAAAATAAAAAAAAAACAGCTCGTGAGGGATTTGAACCCCCGACCTCCACTTATAGGCATTTCTAGATGGGTGCTCTTACCGCTGAGCTAACGAGCCTGTTGCGCAATTGACATAATAACAGACCATTATAATATACAATGGATGACGTCATCATAAATGATTAATATTACTTTTAGAGCTCCATAATTTTGTCTGTATGCTCGGATGTTTTTACCTAAAAGGACCGTCGCATATATGATTGAATTCAGTGAAGAGATTTTTTACTGTCACACTATTATCGACGTTGTCTTCATTGAAATAATATTCAAAATCAATTAACACAACAATATTTTTTTTGCCCTTATGATAGATCGAAAAAGCGATTGAGATTATTTATTGAAAATGGCCATACAGAATAGTTTTTAATTAATAAAAATAAAGGAACGTGGTATGTAGATGAGACCAGGTTTTATAATTGCGCAGTCGCAATTTTTGTTTATATCATGTTAATGACTAAGCTATGACGAGTTGAAATATTCATAAATTCTGAATATAATGGGTACAACACGTAGCAACTTCCCACCGAGGCAATTCTTGTACGCTCGCTCTTCATACCGAATGTAGGTACCCTATGAACAAGGAGGACATTTACAACGGCTCTAGACATACTGTCCAGTGTGTATACCTCATAAACTACAGTTGAGGCCTGAGGACTCTCGAATATTTCCTGGCCTCCCTTCCGCTTATTTTGAGAAGGTTCCACTCCGTGCCGGGTTCATATTTTTTATGAGTGTATGCCACTTTATTTCCGCCGCCCCGTGTAGCTAGGTTTATGTATGTATGTTTCTAAAATACTTAATAATGTTCCATTTGTTTGTATTATGGAAGGCACTAAAGTTAAATAAACGAATGGTTAATTAAATTAAGTGAGCGTGCTCTTAAATCTGCCGCCTCTTAGAGGCTGCCGCCCATAGGCCGCAGCCTATACGGCCTATTTACAAATTTAGGACTGGTTCCACTAGTGTTGACGGCGTCCGATAATAAAAACATGTGTTTATGGGCGGGCGGTCGTATCGTTTACCATCAGGCGAACGTCATGCGTCATCATTCAATTGTAAAAAACCTATCGAAATATAATTCGCCCGATAAAAGCGTGGAGCTTGGAAGTTGTGAAAAGGGTTGAATTTCAACAAAATAATATTGAGCCGGTAATAATATCCTTAATCCGACTTCCGAGGAGTTTGTAAATTTACCTTTTCATAACTTCCTCGACTCAAACAATAATCCAAAATAACAAAATGAATTATCATATTTTTGTTATTAAAACTCTGTTTAAATTTTTCTTTGTGAGAAACTTTTACGTTTTAAATTATGACTGATATTTCTTGTTTTTTTTGTAAATGTGAAATAGATTAGAGGATGGTAACTGCAGAGAGAGTCATAATCCCGTAGCAGCCATGTTTCATTTATTTTTATACGGCCTGCAAAGATAATTTAGTTATGGTGCCACGAGCCTCAACGTTACTTCATTGACCTACTTACGTTTCTAAAACTTTATTATTTAACGTGTTATTTATTTTAATATAAGGTATTCACAAATTCATTGAGGTGAGTTTTTATTTAGACGAAAAGTATTCAGCTCAAGTGTTTTTTTTTTTTTTTACTTTTAATGAAAGTTCCCATATTAGATGTGCCATTTGGAAAAGTTCAGCGGGCCGCATGCAATAGCGCCGCGGGTCGCATGTACGCGCTCTGCGGCCTGCAGATTTGGTGTAGCTGTCCTAGAGCATGCACCATGATGTAATTTCTTTGAAACAATAAATATATATTTCTGCTTTATTTCCTTTAAGTTGGTATAATTATAAATTTGAAATATTGTGATGGTATTCTATTTTAATTCTCAACTAAATAAATAAGGATAATTAAAAATAAGTCGAGCATAACTATCTTCACATATTATAAAACAAAAACCGCCGCTGCGTCTGTCTGAACTCGATAAACTCAAAAACCGAACGCATTTCGATGAAATTTTGTATGGAGAAAGTCGGATACCCTGGAAAGAACATATACTTTTTTATTTCGTGATAACTAATACGCGTGCCAAACTGAGAGCATAGGCTTATATAACACAAATAATATGCAAGATCCTGTACCATAGATTGAGGAAAATGTATTTTTATGACTGCATAATAGCATTCAGGCCCGGTAATGATAAGGCGGCCATGTGCGGTCAGTTAACGCCACAGGAATAATTTGATCCGCTCTTATGTGTCATTATCGATTGAATGACGTCAAACGGAATCAAAATGTACAGCATATTGCAATGACATCGGTATGGTTTGATAGTATTATGTTCAGAAATGTAGATAAATATAGCGTAACTCCAGTCCTACTGCTGGGCACAGGCCTCCTCTACTATCGAGAGGGATTATGTCTTAGTCCACCACGCTGGCCTAGTGCGGATTGGCAGACTTCCCACATCTTCGAAATTCCTATAGAGAACTTCTCAGATGTGCAGCTTTCCTCACGATTTGTTAAAGCGAACGATAAATTCACAAAGAATACACACATGATTTTAGAAAAGTCAGAGGTGTGTGCCCTTGGAATTTGAACCTGCGGACATTCGTCTTGGCAGTCCGTTCCACAACCAACTAGGCTATCACCGCTTTAATTTAATCATTATTATGATTGGTTAATTTTTGTTGGCGATCCTAATCGATAACTATGGATTAAACGAAAGCTAGTAGATTAATTTATCAATTATGAGAATCAACATAAGTCTTTAGTATTTATTCATGTGATTGACCCATGGCTGTCAATTGTTTAGAGATATAATCGATAAGATCATTCGATTCCGTAAACATTGCTGGTGGTAGGATATATTTTATATCAGCCCGGATAGCGACCACCGTATACAAGGTGTTAAAACCCGCCATAGTGATCCACGGAAGTGTGTTGCATTTTGAGATTAGCCTGTGTATTGCTGTTTCAACAGGCAGGCATAATTGTAACGATTGTCGAAGGGCAATCATGTCTCGGCAGTCGAGTAGGGGTGCAGTCGCTTTGCCATGCGCATATAAAAAATTAAAATATAAAGTATTTTTGCGTAATGTGCAGCTGTCTTTGTTTTAATGAAGCTAGAATGATTGAAGCTACTGGACATTATGGATAGCAAGATGCAAAACTCAGGGTACCTTTAAATGATATTGCTTTAGTAGCAGAGGCGGCCTTTAGGGGAGAAAAACCGGGCAACTGAACGGGTGGCTACGCTGCAACTGTCGTGTTCACAAGGCACGTCGCTTATAAGGGCCTCGCGCGGTGACTTGGAGGACCTTTTTTTCGTTCTTACTGACAAAAGTATTAAAACCGTTTTATATAAAAATATTTTACTTAATATTTTTAAAATTTAGAATTCTTACATTTTACATTTTCTAACTATTATGTCCATGACAACATTTTAAAACACAACGAATTTTTAATTGAATGCCGTCACGTGTCACATACAAGCAAAGTCTAGTCTAGAGA